>NC_057807.1:59501248-59535605 GCF_018294505.1 Triticum aestivum
AGCGTGCGCATACACATACAACCGAGCGCATGGCTCGAGCCAATACGGCCGACTCGCATCTACCCCGCGCCCCTCGCGCGAAAAAAAAAGTCCCATGACCTAGACGCGATCATGCGTCCCATTCCAACGTTGCCCCTTCCGGTCGATCGCCGCCCTTCCCTGCCGATCGGCGACCATCTCAGTTTTCTCACGACCTAGTCGCGATCATGCGGCCCATTCCAACATCGCCCCATCCGGCCGATCGCCGCCCTTCTCCGCACAGTGACCTCAGTTTTCTCCCCGTCTTCACCCGGGATCTGGCCGCCATGGACGTTGTTGGAGTCGTCGCCCTACGCGATCTGGCCTCCGTGTAGGTCGTCGCGGTGAAGTGACCTACGCGGACGCCCTCGTCTGCAACAGCGTGATCAACCTCTCCGGGCACATCCTCGCCGTTCGCAGGCAAGCCAGAGTGCACGTAACTAAACGCCGGACATTGGGACCCGCGAGCATCTAGGTTTGCCATGTAAGACGTCTAGTTTGTCAAAAAAAATTGGTAGCTGCAAATAATTACTTACAATCATTTGTTTGTTATGAACAATTTATTGGTATGACCGTAGTACATCTAGTTTGGTTTTGAATTGATAGATCAAATTTTATTTTAAATGTTGTAGTGTTGGTAGTGAGGTCATTCAATGGAGAAAGGAACTGGACTTACGGATGTGTTCTTGGAGATGAGTGAGTGGTATGGTAGCGATAGTGTTGATCATACGAATGAGGATGCAAGTAAAAATGATGATGACAGCAGTGACAATGAATCCTGGTCGTCGTACGATAATTTACCTGAGGAGGATTTTCAAAAGAAGGAGGATGGTGCTTGTAGTGAAAATGTAAGTGACATGTACATTCATTTCTTCGGACGAAGAACCATATGGGTACTTACATGTGCATATGATTTTTTATGCGCAGGAGGATATTGACGTCCGAAACGAGGAAAATCATGGTGTTGAATCTTTCGGGGATAACATAAGTCAGGTTCGGTCCAAACTTTTAGATGTCATACAATAATAAAAACTTATTAATGACAGCTTGTACTTGCTTATGTGTAATATTGTACGCTAACTTTGATGGTTGGAGTGGTGATGATGGCTATGAGCATGAGGATGCAACAAATATGGACGTTGAGGAGGCTGAAATCCAGCAACGAGCGCTGGAGACACAGTTGAAGGTTTATGGGTATGACCTTTGCATCACAATGGGAGGCTTGCACGTTCTACAATAACTATGCCAGAGAACATGGATTCAGTATCAGAAAAGATAAGGTGAAACGAGGAAAAGGTGTTTCAACCACTATTCGGTATAGGCGGTACATTTTCTCGAGGGCAGGAAAACGACTGAGTAAATTTTTAAACCCAGAGGGCCGTACCCGCAGGCTAAGACCCAAGACTCATTGCGAGTGTGGCACACATTTGGTCGTGACGTTGGACAAAGGACGTGGAGTTTGGTTCGTGGCAGCTTTTATGGATGATCACAACCATTTGTTGTCTAGAGCAGATGAGGTGTTATTTCTGCGGTCACATAGTGTGATGGGAGATCACCAGATAGCTGAGATCTTGGCGATGGAAGGAGCCGGGATCAGAAAGCATATCATCATCGATAACTTCATTAGCAGGTATGGTTCATACGATAAGTGTGGGTTTCTCAGACGAGACGTCTGCATCCTATGTTGCCGAGACAAAATGAAGTTGATTGCGAAGGGTGATGCTAACATGACAATAAGGATTATGAGGAGTAGAAAGGAGAAGGATCCAGACTTCTTCTTTGAGTACGTGCTCGATAAGGAGGGCCGTTTAAAAAGCATGTTCTGGTGTGATGCATAGTCGCGGCGACACTATCAGTTGTATGGAGATGTGACTGTGTTTGATAGTGATACGTCTCCAACGTATCTATAATTTTTTATTGTTCCATGCTATTATATTATCCATCTTGGACGTTTTATATGCATTTACATGCTATTTTATATGATTCTTGGGACTAGCCTATTAACCTAGAGCCCAGTGCCAGATTATGTTTTTTCCTTGTTTTTGAGTTTTACAGAAAAGGAATACCAAATGGAGTCCAATTGACCTATCAATTTTTGTGGATTTTTTATGGACCAAAAGAAGCCCCCGAAGTAAAAGAGTTGGGCCAGAAGAGTCCCGAGCCATCCACGAGGGTGGAGGGCGCGCCCTACCCCCTGGGCGTGGCCCCTATCTCGTGGATGACTTGGAGACCCCCTCCCCCTTGACGTGAGGCCGACGCCAAAAATTCCTATAAATACATAAACCCCCGAAAAGAAACCTAGATCGGGAGTTCCGCCGCTGCAAGCCTCTGTAGCCACCAAAAACCAATCGGAACCCTGTTCCGGCACCCTACCAGAGGGGGGATTCATCACCGGTGGCCATCTTCATCATCCCGGCACTCTCCATGACAAGGAGGGAGTAGTTCACCCTCGGGGCTGAGGGTATGTACCAGTAGCTATGTGTTTGATCTCTCTCTCTCTCTCTCTCTCGTGTTCTTGATATGGCACGATCCTGATGTACCGCGAGCTTTGCTATTATAGTTGGATCTTATGATGTTTCTCCCCCTCTACCTTCTAGTAATGGATTGAGCTTTCCCTTTGAAGTTATCTTATTGGATTGAGTCTTTAAGGATTTGAGAACACTTGATGTATGTCTTGCGTGGGATACCCATGGTGACAATGGGGTATTCTATTGATCCACTTGATGTATGTTTTGGTGATCAACTTGCGGGTTCCGTGACCTTGGGAATGTATGCATAGGGGTTGGCACATGTTTTTGTCTTGACTCTCCGGTAGAAACTTTGGGGCACTCTTTGAAGTTCTTTGTGTTGGTTTGAATAGATGAATGATACGTCTCCAACGTATCTACTTTTCCAAACACTTTTGCCCTTGTTTTGGACTCTAACTTGCATGATTTGAATGAAACTAACCCGGACTGACGTTGTTTTCAGCAGAACTAGCATGATGTTGTTTTATGTGTAGAAAAGAAAAGTTCTCGAAATGTCCTGGAAATCCACGGAGGCACTTTTTGGAATTAATAAGAATTTTTGGTGAAAGAATTAATGCCAGGGGGCCCACAGCCTGTCCACGAGACAGGCCCCCCCAGGGCGCGACCTCCTATCTCGTGGGCCCCCAGGACCTCCTCCGACCTCAACTCCAACTCCATATATTCCGTCTCGGGGAGGAAAAAATCAGAGAGAAAGTTTCATCATGTTTTACGACACGGAGCCGCCGCCAAGCCCTAATCTCTCTCGGGAGGGCTGATCTGGAGTCCGTTCGGGGCTCCGAAGAGGGGGATTCGTCGCCATCGTCATCATCAACCATCCTACATCACCAATTTCATGATGCTCACCGCCGTGCATGAGTAATTCCATCGTAGGCTTGCTGGACGGTGATGGGTTGGATGAGATTTACCATGTAATCAAGTTAGTTTTGTTAGGGTTTGATCCTTAGTATCCACTATGTTCTGAGATTGATGTTCCTATGACTTTGCTATGCTTAATGCTTGTCACTAGGGCCCGAGTGCCATGATTTCAGATCTAAACCTATTATGTTTTCATGAATATATGTGTGTTATTGATCCTATCTTGCAAGTCTATAGTCACCTATTATGTGTTATGATCCGACAACCCCGAAGTGACGATAATCGGGATACTTCTCGGTGATGACCGTAGTTTGAGGAGTTCATGTATTCACCATGTGTTAGTTCTTTGGTCCGGTTCTCTATTAAAAGGAGGCCTTAATATCCCTTAGTTTCTGTAAGGACCCCACTGCAACGGGAGGGTAGGACAAAAGATGTCATGCAAGTTCTTTTCCATAAGCACGTATGACTATTTACGGAATACATGCCTACATTACATTGATGAATTGGAGCTAGTTCTATATCACCCTATGTTATAACTATTACATGAGGAATCGCATCCGGCATAATTATCCATCATTGATCCATTGCCTACGAGCTTTTCACATATTGTTCTCCGCTTATTTACTTTTCCGTTGCTACTATTACAACAACTACAAAAAACCCCAAAACATTTATCTTTACTGTTGCTACTGTTACCATTCTTATCATACCACTTTTGCTACTAAACACTTTGCTGCAGATACTAAGTTATCCAGGTGTGGTTGAATTGACAACTCAACTGCTAATACTCAAGAATATTCTTTGGCTCCCCTTGTGTCGAATCAATAAATTTGGGTTGTACTTCACCTTCGAAAGCTATTGCGATCCCCTACACTTGTGGGTTATCAAGACTAATTTCTGGCACCGTTGCCGGGGAGCATAGCTCTATTCTCTGAGTCACTTGGTATTTATATCTGTTGATCACTATGAAGAACTTGAAAGATGCTAAGACCAAGATTTTTCCCTCAACTAGGAGGGGAGGTATGGAACTGCCATCTAGCTCTGCACTATATTCTCCTTCTGTTATTAGTAGGCTTGCGACACCTAAACCTGCTACTGCTATGAATTCTGATATGTCGCATGTTATTGATGATGCCACTTCTGCTATGTATGATGAAACTACTTCTGTGCGTGATACTACTTTGCCATTAGGTGAATTTCTAGATGAACAACTTGCTAGAGTTAGGGGGAATGAAAATATTGAAGAACCTATTATTGATGATAGTGATGATGAACGTTCCCCCAATGATTATGTATTACGTGTTGTTCCTAAGGGTTATGTTATGAATGAAGCAGCTGCTATGGAAATTCTTGCTTGCAATGATAGAAATGATCTTAAGAAATTATTAGCTAAATGGAAGCAGCAGTCTCTTAATGCTAGAATGAAACCCGATCCTACTTTTGCTACTTCACCTATCTGTGTTACTGATAAGGATTATGAATTCTCTGTTGATCCTGATATTATTACTTTAGTTGAATCTGATCCTTTTTATGGCCTCAAATCTGAAACTGTTGTGGCACATCTTACCAAGTTGAATGATATATCCACCCTATTTACTCATGATGAGAAGTCTTGCTATTTATACATCCTTAAGATATTTCCGTTCTCATTAAAAGGTGATGCTAAGACTTGGTATAATTCTCTTGCTCCTCATTGTGTGCGTAGTCCCCAGGATATGATTTATTACTTCTCTGCTAAATAGTTCCCTGCTCATAAGAAACAATGTGTCTTGCGGGAAATATATAATTTTGTGCAAATCAAAGAAGAGAGTCTCCCACAAGCTTGGGGGAGGCTTCTTCGGTTACTTAATGCTTTGCCTGATTATCCTCTTAAGAAAAATGAAATACTTGATATCTTTTATAATGGACTAACCGATGCTTCTAAGGACCACTTGGATAGTTGTGCTGGTTGTGTTTTCAGGGAAAGAACAGTCGATGAAGCTGAAATATTATTGAATAATATGTTGACTAATGAAAATAATTGGACTCTTCCTGAGCCAGTTCCTGAAGTAAATCCTGAACCAATTGAGACAACTCCTGAGCCTACTCCTAAACCCACTCCGAAGAAGAGAGGTGTTTTATTTCTTAGTCCTGAAGATATGCAAGAGGCAAAGAAATCAATGAAAGAAAAAGGTATTAAAGCTGAAGATGTTAAGAATTTACCACCTATTGAAGAAATACATGGTCTTAATTTACCGCCTGAAGAACCACATTGTCTGGATAACCCGACACAGGTAGTAAATGTAAATTCTCTCTATAGATATGATAAAGTTGAAATACCCTCTACTTAATTCCATAGCCCATGCTTAGATGAATTTGATGACTTTATGGCTAGACAAGAAAGTTAAAGAATAACACTTTCGAGATAGGACGCGTTGGTGATAATTCGGATAGAGTTAAAGATGAACTTCACCATGTTAGCAAATATGCTTCTATGGTTGCTACTCAAGCTGAGTAAGTACCCAAAGCTCAAAATGATTTGCTTGATGAATTGAATAATAAAAATGACTTTGCCGTTAGAGTGGCTACTAGAATGGTAGAATGACTCAGGAACCTTTGTATCCTGAAGGCCACCCTAAGAGAATCGAGCAAGATTCTCGGAGAAATAATTTAGAGGCACCTAGTTCTTCTAAAAAGAAGAAGAAGAAAAACGATAGAACGTTGCATGCTTCTAGTGAACCTACTGTAGACACACCTGAGCATCCCAATGATATTTCTATCTCTGATGCTGAAACACAATCAGGTGATGAACATGAACCTAGTGATAATGTTAATGATAATGTTCATGTTGATGCTCAACCTAGCAAAAACAATGATGTAGAGATTGAACCTGTTGTTGATCTTGATAACCCACAATCAAAGAATCAACGTTATGATAAGAGAGATTTTGTTGCTAGGAAGCACAGTAAAGAAAGAGAACCATGGGTTCAGAAACCCATGCCATTTCCTCCTAAACCATCCAAGTCAAAGCATGATGAGGATTTTGAGCGCTTTGCTGAAATGATTAGACCTATTTTCTTATGTATGCGCTTAACTGATATGCTTAAAGTAAATCCTTATGCTAAGTATATGAAGGATATCATTACAAATAAAAGAAAGATACTGGAAGCTGAAATTTCCACCATGCTTGCTAATTACACTTTTAAGGGTGGAATACCAAAGAAACTTGGAGATCCGGGTGTTCCAACTATACCATGCTCCATTAAAAGAAATTATGTCAGAACTGCTTTATGTGATCTTGGAGCCGGTGTTAGTGTTATACCTCTCTCTTTATATCGTAGACTTGAATTGAATAAGTTAACACCTACTGAAATATCTTTGCAAATGGCTGATAAATCAACTGCTATACCTGTCGGCATTTGTGAGGATGTGCCTGTTGTGGTTGCAAATGTCACTATCTTAACGGACTTTATTATTCTTGATATTCCCGAGGACGATAGTATGTCTATTATCCTTGGTAGACCTTTTCTTAATACTGTAGGGGCTATTATTGATTGCAACAAAGGCAATGTCACTTTTCATGCTAATGGCAATGAGCATACAGTACACTTTCCGAGGAAACAATCTCAAGTTCATAGCATCAATTCTATTGAAAAAGTTCCAACTATCATTTTTGGAGGTTTTGAATTTCCTCTCCCTACTGTCAAGAAAAAGTATGATATTCTTATTGTTGGGGATTTTCATATCCCCGTTGAGGTAACTTAGTGTTATTCGAAATTTCTCCGGTTCCGTGTTATTCGGAATGAATTTGTTAACAAGACTTGATCAACCTTGTTAGCGGGTTCATTTTGATGATCACGAGATGGATGAAACTAGAAGGCACAAACTTCTGTACCCTCTTTTTTACTTTCTGGTATTTAGAATAAATAAAGCAAAAATAGTATTATCCGTATGTTTCCTGAATTATCCGTGCATTAAAAAATAGTCCGAAAATAAAAGTGCTCCAAATGCCCTGCAAATTTAGTATGATTTTTTCTGAAATATTTGAGGATTTTAGGCACTGAAAACACTGCAGGAGGGGCAAGCACCAGGCCACGAGAGAGGAGGGCGCCCCCCCCTGTAGGGCGCGCCCCCTGTCTCGTGGGCCTCTGGTGGCTCCCCTCCACTTATGCCAGCTCCCACACACTTCATCTTCTACCCACAAAAATCCCCATCCAGCTCAAGCACGAGTTCTAGCTCGTTTTGCTGTGATTTTCGATCTCTTAGCTCAAAGCTCCATTCACAAAACTGCTTTGGGAGATTGTTGCTTGGTATGTGACTCCTCCATTGGTCCAATTAGTTTTTGTTCTAGTGCTTTATTTATTGCAAATTTTTGCTGCTTAGGTGACCATGTTCTTGAGCTTGCATGTTAAATTTTTGAGGTCCCAAGCAATTCCAATGCATGATATGGGCTCTAGGCACTTGTAGGAGTAGTTGCTATCAATCTTGTTTGGTTTTACCCACTCTAATTTTGGAGTTACTAAAAATTTCCAAAATTTTCAGAAAAAGAAATATGCTTAGAAGGATGTACCAAGGAGGTTCCTCAGCAAAGAAAGGGCCAAGAATTGCTATACATGAACAAGATGTTAATTTGCCAAGGGACGCAATTGTATGGACTTGTGAGTGGCCATCCGATGATTTTATGGTCGAAGCAGGCTTTAAGGAAGAATTTGACGCGTATGTGCGTAATGCCGAGCTGGAGGACTTCTTACAAGGTAAGTGTCCTCAATATTATCAATTGACCGATTCCTTTGTGCAGAGGTTCGAATATATTTCTGCGCGTAATTCTCCTAGTGTCATGTTTGATATTTATGATACATCTTATACCATGGATTTAGAGGATTTCACAACTGCTTGCAAACTCCCTCAATGGGGTAATATCAATGATCCTCGCAAATATGAATTTAGAGATTTTCTTGCTAGTATTACTGTGGGAGAATCTAGGGACATAGCACAAGCTACCATAGGGAGCATTCATTTTCCTGCTTTACATTACTTTGCTCTCTTTATTGGTAGATGCATTAACGGTAAGGACGAGGTATGTCACATGTGTGCCCCTGATCTTTGTGTCCTCAAGAGTGCTGTGTCAGGTTATAAAGGTTATAACTTGGGGGCAATAGTTGCACGTAGGTTGAAGAATAATAGTAAAAGGGGAAATTTCTTTGGAGGAATTTATGCAACCCGTGTGGCTAGTTTTCTTAATATAGCTCCACGAGAGGGGGATATGATTGTACCTCCTGTTTATTTGGATAAAGAAGCTATGTTTGATCATCATTTTTGTCGGATTTCGGGTTCTGGCAGACCCTCTAGATTCGAACACTAGGGTGCGCATGGAGATTTCGCCCTCTGCCTACCTGCACCTCACCGCCTCGCTATGATCTAAGCAATCAAAGGAACAACAAAAGAGACACAGAGTTTATACTGGTTCAGGCCACCATTGTGGTGTAATACCCTACTCCAGTCTGTGGTGTGGTGGATTGCCTCTTGGGCTGATGATGAACAATACAAGGAGGAACAGCGTCGCGAGGGTCTGTTCTTGGCTGGTGCGATGAACCTCTGGGGGGAGTTCAGTCGCTCTCTCTACTGGTTTCCTGGTGAGGATCTGATCTCCCATCCCTCTACCTTGTGGGTGGCTAGTCCTATTTATAGGCAAAGGCCCTGGGCCTCTTCCCAAATATTGAGTGGGAAGGGCGCCTACAATTGGCCATTTTGAAGGGGAACATCTAGTACACTTATCCTGACTAAAGTTGGTCCTCGCCTGCCAAAGGCTCTGGTGGTGACATCGGCTTGGGCTCCACGATGACCTCCATCCTGCTGTCCTGCTGGTCTTGGTCTTGTTGCACCGAAATGGATGCCTTTGCTTGATGCTCTCGCCTGCGCTTTCTCCCTTTGCACCAAAGAGGAAAGGGAGGACACTGCGCGGCCAGGCGCCCGCCTGGCGCCCTTGGTCGTCACGGCTTGCATCATGGGCACCTCGTGAGGTACCCCGCCTTGATCTCTCCGCCTCCTCACGAGCCAGCCTGACGAGGCCGTGCCTGAGGAGGCCTCCTGTCGTCCGCCCCGCGAGGCTTGGCCCCTCGCGAGGGTCTTGAGCTCGTGCTGATGAAGATGGGCCATGATGGGCCGCCCCATGAGCCACGCCGCGGGCCGCAGGCAGGCAAGTCTGGGGACCCCCATTCCCAAAATGTCGACAGTAGCCCCCGGGCCCAAGGCGCGCCCGGACTTGGCTGAACAGAGAAGCGAAGGGGTAAGTGAGAAGCGCCACGGGCCCTAATAGCCTGTGGCCTTGGGCGCCGCGTGGCGGTTGATTGGATGTGGGTGGCCCTGCTTCTCCACGCCTCCTCAATTTGCGCCCAGCTAGGCGGACCCGTGGTTGCACACAGTCTTTCCTCTTTTCGCCGCTCGACCGTCCCCTGCTCTTCCTCCTCTCGAGCTCCAGTCTCTGCTTCCAATCCAATCTCGAATCCTCCCTCTTCCCGTCGCCATGGCTCCGACAAAGAAGGGAAAAGGGAAGAAACTGGTGCCTCCGCCTCGCCCGCCGTCCTCGGCGGCCCCCGCCATCGATCAGTCGATCATACTCAACCGAGAAGGCTTGGACAAGGTCAGCTCTGCTCTCGCCACCGTCTTCAACGAGTGTGGGAGGACGACAGTCTAGCCCGCATCCCACTTCTCCATCGACAGGGTGGTCATCGAGGTCTAGTACTTTGCCGACGCCCTGTGGACACGATTGGTTCCCCCTTTTCCGATTTCTTCAACGTCGTGCTTTCCCATTACCAGATCCATATGATGCACTTGGGTCCTGAATCCATTACTCTTCTTGCTGTCTTCGCCTTTGTCTGTGAGGCGATGATGGGCATCCCTCCTTCGGTTGCCTTGCTGCACCACTTCTTCTCTTTGCGCCTCGTCGATCCCACCCAATGCTCCGGGTGCGTGAGCTTCATTGCCGCACCAGAAACAGCGGCTTCAGGGATTGATTTCAGCCTTCCCCCGTCCGCGCCTGGGTTCCGCGAGCGGTGGCTGTACGTGGACATAAGGGTGCCCAACCCCCTGCTTTCGGAGCCAAAGTCGCCCAATGTCCCCAATTCAGGCTGGGGCCAGGAGACGCTCATGAGCCCCAGGCTCATCTTCGTCTGGCATCGCTTCGCGCTCTTGAGGGCGCTCGGTGTGACGGCGCCCAAGGTGGTGAAGGAGTTCCTGCTACGCCGCATTGCTCCTCTCCAGCGCCACTCCCGCCGGATGTGGTCCTTCAGCGGGCGTGAAGATCGCATGAGGCTCCAGGAGGAGGACCTGACGCCCGAAGCACTGAGGAAGGTTTTCTTGGTCTTGACTGGGGACCCTTCCCCCGGCAGTATCCGGCATGGGGGGGCTTTGCTATACCTTTGCTCGAGCAGGGGTGACTTTGTGAAGCAGATGCCCGGCTTCGACGAATGGGGGCTGCGCCCCGCTGGCCTCAGGGGTCCTCGCGAGAACCCAGTGATGGTGACTGCCCTCCCAGTCGCCCACGGCGGTCCTTCCTCGAGTGGCGGAGCAGGGAGGCATGGGCCACCGGAGGCTGAGAGGGCCCCCGCCGGAGTGACGATGCCAGGCGGCACTCCTGAGGGGGCAGCTCCTGAGGCCCGTACTGCTGCGGCTGGAGGCGCTAAGCCGCTGCCCACGGCGCCTGTGGTTGAGGCCCCTGGGGCCCCAGCTATCCTCCTTGGTGAGGCGTCCGGTGGCGTGCATCAGGACGACGCACCAGACGCTGGGCATCTTGACGCATCTTCCTCCTCGCAGGTTGACCCCTGCGCTCAACTCCTGGGTCGCTTCTGCATGGACTTCGAGGCTCTCCGGAAGAAAAGGGAGGCCTTCGGTGACGATTACCCTTACCGTGTGCTGAAGCGCCAGAAGTATTTCGCCATTGATGAGTAAGCCTTCCCCTTTCCTAGATCCTGATCCTCCCATTGCTTTGGATGATCCTTGCTCTGCAGGGCCCTTCGTGCCGAGCTCACGGAGATGGCTGAGGAGCCACCCCCCAGGCTCCGCCCTCTGCACCACCCTCGAGCGCTCTGAGTTCCAGCAGAGCCCTCGCAGTGAGGCCGGCCGGAGAGGTGAGCCATCCTTTGGTGCATCGCGGCCTTGCGCACCTCGCGACCCTCCTTCGCGAGCCTTCTCGGGGCATAGCCAGCCTGCCTTGGACCTCGCGTCTGATCATGGATGACGATTGGCTGAGGTCGGCCCTGCGCTCTTCATTTGGGGAGGGGCTGGCTCCTGGACGGGCTTCTGTCGAGGCGTTCCCGGCCATCACGAGGGCGCCAGCCCCCAGCCCCCTGCCCAGAGGGGGAGCGTTGATTCGTGCCCCCGGCGCTTACTTGGGGCGGATGACGACGCAGAAGACGTGAGCGCGCCCGGAGGCGTCGCGTTCTTCGCCAAGGGTTTCTCCGGAGGGCGGCTGACGTGGTGAGCCGACTTGGTAAAGAGCTTGATGATGAAGACGCGCGCCTTGAGGCTGAGGGCCTGCGCCTGGCTGAAGAGAGGCGCAAGCTGGAGGCGACCGTTGCCCTTGCGTGCCACCTGCATGACCTCGACAATGAGGAGGCTGAGGCATTGATGGTGGCCTCTCGGGAGGCCCGTTCCCAGGCCGTCGAGGAGGACCGAGAGGCTGATCGGCGACGTGAGGCGGTGGATGAGCGGTCACGAGAACTCCTTGCCCGGTGCCACTCCCTGGAGCAGCAGGTGGAGTTGCGGGAGACGGCCCTTGCATCGATGAGGGTGGCTTCGGTCGACCAGGCAGAGCTCCTGAGGCGTGAGGAGGCACTGGCGCTGGAAGCTGCTGAGCGCGCACGTGATCTTGAACGTCTGGAGACGAGAGAGCGCCTAGTGACACAGGCGGAGGATGACGTTGCTGCGCACGAGGCCCGAGTCCTAGAAGAGGTTGAACACGGGGTGACGACGGCCCGCTTGAACCTTGAGCGCGAGTTTGAGGAGAGGCTGGGGTTGATCCGGGTCGAGGCTGAAGGCACGACCGCCGCCCTAAGGGCCAAGCTGGAGGAAGCGGCGCGGCGGGCCGACGCTTCTCGGGCCGCTCTCGACGTAGCGCAGGAGGAACTGACTACCTCCCGCGCCGAGGCACTTCTTCTCCGCTAGCGGGTGGACAAGGCTGAGGCTGTTGCACGGTAGAACAAGGACGAGATATGCCAGCGGCGGATTCTGGAGCACGAGCATGGCCCCATGCTCGCCAGGCTCCGGGAGAGAGCCAATGCGGCCTTGGATAACATCTGCGAGGCAGCTGTTGACCAGCCCCACGCAGTTAACTATGCTGGCAATCTTTAGTTCTTCACCAACATGGTGACGCAGCTGGAGGCGCGGTCGGTCGATGCCAACAGGCTGGTGGAGGAGAGAAGCCACGCCCTGCTCGGACGCGCCTTCTCTCGTGTCTTCAACCACCTTCAGAACATGTTCCCCAACTTCGACTTTGACGCCGCCATCACTCCAGTACCCCAGGCCGCCCGGGGTGACCTGGCGCGCTAGGTGGAAGACAACGTGGATGCCCTTGTCAGGGCCTTCGCTTCTGATAACGACAATGCGGTCGTGGCTACTGATGAAGGTGACGTGGTGAACGGCCCTGGCACCGCTGCCGGCGATGTGGAGGGCGATGGCGAGGCCAGCGACGCCAGCGATGATTCAGGAGGCGCCCCTGAGGATGCATTGGGGGATTTATCCGACTGACCGCGTGTTGTCCCTGCTTACTTACCCTGCGCAGATAGAGTTCGGACCTTGCCCTGAAGATTGTAAGAGCATTTTGGGACGGGGAGCCCCTCATGTAAAAACTCGTATTCAGCGTATCAGTAGATGCTATATCACTCGTACGCCTGTGCCAAATGGCTGATTTTGCGACGAGCTGGTTGGCTTGTTTACCTTCGACCCGCGTGGGCCTCGAGTCAGCCTGCGGAGGGCTATGGCGTCTCGAGCATCTCCTGCACAAACTCATCAAACCTATAATGAAAACCTCCTGAGAGGGCGCGGCGACGGCAGTCTGGGCTGCACGCAAGCTAGGCCTGGCCCGGCTCGCGAGGGGCTCACGAGGGGAGGCAGCTGAGGCAAAGCGGTAACCAGAACGCGAGAGATTGCTCGAACGAGACTAAACACCCCTTCCCCGAACACACGCAAATCCTCGAGCTCAAATCCAACTTAAATTCAATGGGGGAAAACGACAACCAAGGGGGAAAAGCAACGAAAGCAGAAAAAAGGCCGCGTCCGGCACCTAGTCTACTCTTGGACGTCTTCTCACTAGCGCGGAGCTAAGTGCTGCCACTGGGCGTGGGAGGGAGCCCCAGGGCATGAGGCCGGCACCCCTGAGACTCCGGGCGTGTACAGCCCCAATCATTATTACGTGAGAGTGTCACGGGGCGGCGAGCTTCACAGGCACTGGGCCTTCTTCACAGGTACCGGCCTTGCTTCATATCACCAGACGAGGGCCCCGCCTTGCGCCGCACTCTAGTGCCACCGACGACGACCGGAAACCAAGACGCCGCCGATGGGGTAGAGCGGTCGCCAGCGGTTCCCCCGACGACCACAGGTCCTCTGCCAGAGGCAGGCTCTGGGGCACCTCCCCAGCAGAGGGCCTACCTCCGGAGGACGCCTTGCTCCGAACGCCGCGGTGGTGATGTCGGATCTTGGCCCCTCTCCTGCAGCCCCCGGCGCCCTCCTCCTGAGGGGTAGGAAGCTGCGGGAGTGGGGCAGTCGCCCATTGTTGTGACATGCACCTCCTGCGATCCATGGTTGGCGTATGCCTGCTCCTGAGGAATTAGTGGTACCTGATACTCGTTGTTTCCAGCGTAGCCGACGGGGCCTTCTCGGGGCTCCTGGAAGAGTTCAGTTTATGGCGTCTCATCCCCCCCAGTTTGGGCCGAGGAGCGAGCCTTGTTCGTCCTCATGTGTGCGCCCTTGGTCCATCATGTGGGGCACATACTCTTCTAGGGTCGCCATCCCGAAGGCCGCGCCGTAGCGCTCTTCATGCCACGCAGTTCTGCTTGATGTGCCCGCCTGGGGGTGATAGCGCGGCGGCCCACCGGGGCTACGGGTTGTGGCGAGTCCTTCTTCAATGGCTAGGGGCGGAGGCAGCACTGCTGCTGGCCCGGGGCTGACGGCCTGGCCGGCGTTGGGGTGGCCTTGGAGTCCGCTTGGGGCCGCACGGGCGTGCACGGAGCCCCCGTGCGGGCCACCCTGGACCTGAGCTGGGACTTGGGTGCAGAAGGGGGGAGCCCCCGAGGCGGCGAAGCCCAGGAGCTCTGCCACCCTCTCTAGCAGCACGTCGTGACCGCCTTCCAGCAGCCTGCACTGCAGCAGCTCTCGGGCCATGGTGAGCGCGGCCCTCGAGTTCGCCTGCTCCTGTCGAGTGTACGGCGCCGTGGCCGCAGCGTGGTGGGAGGCCCTCGCCACCGACCGCGCCTGCCGCGTCGTGAGAGCTGTCGCCGCCTGTCCGCGCCGCCCGCGGCCCGCAGCGCCCTGTGGACTGCGAGCTGCCTGAGGCGTGGGGTTGCCCGGGGTGAGCGGTTCTGCGTGAGCGGGCCAGGCCGCCCAAGGATCAGGGTTGCCTGCCTGCTCGTCGGACATGATGATGAGGATGCGACGGGACGCGAAGAGGCAGAAGGTGGATTCCGGCGCACCCCTACCTGGCGCGTCAAATGTCGAATTTCGGGTTCCGGCAGACCCTCTAGATTCGAACACTGGGGTGCGCGCGGAGATTTCGCCCTCTGCCTACCTGCACCTCACCGCCTCGCTATGATCTAAGCAATCAAAGGAACAACACAAGAGACATGGAGTTTATACTGGTTCAGGCCATCATTGTGGTGTAATACCCTACTCTAGTGTGTGGTGTGGTGGATTGCCTCTTGGGCTGATGATGAACAATACAAGGAGGAACAGCCTCGCGAGGGTCTGTTCTTGGCTGGTGCGATGAACCTCTGGGGGGAGTTCAGTCGCGCTCTCTACTGGTTTCCTGGTGAGGATCCGATCTCCCATCCCTCTACCTTGTGGGTGGCTAGTCCTATTTATAGGCAAAGGCCCTGGGCCTCTTCCCAAATATTGAGCGGGAAGGGCGCCAACAATTGGCCATTTTGAAGGGGAACATCTAGTACACTTATCCTGACTAAAG
This sequence comes from Triticum aestivum, assembly GCF_018294505.1. Classification (NCBI taxonomy): domain Eukaryota; kingdom Viridiplantae; phylum Streptophyta; class Magnoliopsida; order Poales; family Poaceae; genus Triticum; species Triticum aestivum. The sequence continues at coordinate 59,516,801 of NC_057807.1, forward strand.
TTGGTCCTCGCCTACCAAAGGCTCTCGTGGTGACGCCGGCTTGGGCTCCAAGATGACCTCCATCCTGCCGTCCTACTGGTCTTGGTCTTGTTGCACCGAAATGGATGCCTTTGCTTGATGCTCTCGCCTGCACTTGCTCCCTTTGCACCAAAGAGGAAAGGGAGGACACTGCGCGGCCTGGCGCCCGCCTGGCGCCCTTGGTCATCACGGCTTGTGTCATGGGCACCTCGTGAGGTACCCCGCCTTGATCTCACCGCCTCCTCGCGAGCCAGCCTGACGAGTCCGTGCCTGAGGAGGCCTCCTGTCGTCCGCCCCGTGAGGCTTGGCCCCTCGCGTGGGTCTTGAGCTCGTGCTGATGAAGATGGGCCATGCTGGGCCGCCCCTTGAGCCACGCCGCAGGCTGCAGAAAGGCAAGTCTGGGGACCCCCGTTCCCAGAACACCGACAATTTTCTTGAGAGGAATGAACAATTCCTCCATTATCGACTAATCTATGATAGACACAACGTCATCCCTGTTACTCTTCCTGCTCCCTACCTTTTTGATTATCAAGCAAAAGGAAGATATGTCATCACCAGGGAAGAAGCAGCTGATTACGAGAGGGGAATGGAGGCAGCTCGCCAACATGCTGCTGCCTAGGAGGCGGTCGCCTCTGCATCTCAGTACTACCCCAGTTTCACTTATGGATATCAGCCAGGCAGTCATTGGTATTAAACCAACTTAGGCAAAAAGCCTAAGCTTGGGGGAGTACATATTTCTCACCGACTTTACATTCATGTTCACACACTAGTCGTCGGTGCTCATACTCTTTCATTGTATTATCCATGCTAGTTTAAATTTCTTTTTCTAGTTTTCTTCTTGTGTGTTTGATAAACCTTGAGAAAAAACCAAACAAATTAGTTAGTCTAAATTCCTTGCCTGTAGTAGGAATTAAAACGAAAACCCAAAAAGATTTCTCGTTCTTCTTTTACTTGTTGGGAGCTTTCCCATGTAAATAGTTTTATTTTCTTTTCTTTCCTTTGGGGGTCGAGAAGACCATATTGAAAATGCTTAGTGGCTCTTATTTGCATGATTGTTTATTTAATTTAGAGCCCATATTACTTGTCTTCTCTCTTGAGTTGAATGCTTGCAGATTCCAGCTTAGTCCAATGCACGTGCACTCTTATTTTTATACACATCGTTCTGTCGTGCAAGTGAAAGGCAATAATGATGATACATGATGGACTTATTGGGATGAAAAAAGCTGGTACGAACTCGACCTCTCTTGTTTTTGTAAATATGATGAGTTCATCGTTCCTGAGTCAGCTATTACGAAGTAAACATATTTGCATTGACATTTAGAGATTATAGTTACTTGTGCCATGCTTGATTACCTATGAGTTATAATGGTTTACCTTGTGTGCCAACATGCTATTAGAATGATTATGATGTGATATGATGGGATGGTATCCTCCTTTGAATGAATTAAGTGACTCGACTTGGCACATGTTCACGCATGTAGTTGAATCAAATCAACATAGCCTTCATGATATTTATGTTCATGGTGGATTATATCCTACTCATGCTTGTACTCGGTGTGAATCAATTTTAATGCATGTTTACGACTGTTGTCGCTCTCTCAGTTGGTCGCTTCCCAGTCTTTTGCTAGCCTTCACCTGTACCAAGCGGGAATACTGCTTGTGCATCCAAACTCCTTAAACCCCCAAGTTGTTCCATATGAGTCCACTATACCTACCTATATGCGGTATCTACCTGTCGTTTCAAGTAAATTTGTATGTGCCAAACTCCAAACCGTCAAATGAAATTCTGTTTTGTATGCTCGAGCAGCTCATGTTACAACTAGGGCTGCCTATATCTTCCATGCTAGATGGGTTATTCTCAAGAGGAGTGGACTCCGCTCCTCATTCACGAGAAAGGGCCGGTAACCGGGATGCCCAGTCCCATGATCCAAAAAGATCAAAGTAAATCAAAATAATTAAACAAAACTCCCCCAGGGCTGTTGTATGTTGGAGGCACTCGTTGTTTCGAGCAAGCCATGGATTGATGCTTGTTGGTGGTTGGGGGAGTTTAAACCTTTACCATTCTATTTGGAAACTGCCTATAATGCATTTAGTATGGAAGATACAACCATCTCATAGGTGTTGCATTGACAGTAAAAGTATACCGCTCAAAATGTTATTCAATCTTTATTTTAAAATCAAGCTCTGTCACCTCTACAAATCCCTGCTTCCCTCTGTGAAGGGCCTATCTATTTACTTTTATGTTGAGTCGTCATCCTTCTTATTAAAAGCACCCGCTGGAAAGCACACTGTCATTTGCATTCATTATTACTGGTTTATATTGGGTATGACTTGACTGGATCTCTTTTACCATGAATTACAATGTTTAGTCAGTCCTTGATCTTTAAAGGTGCTCTGCATTTATGTTTTGCGTCTCAGAAAGGGCTAGCGAGATACCATTCTGTTATATCATGTTATGATTATTTTGAGAAAGTGTTGTCATCCAAGTTTTATTATTATGGCTCACTAGCTGATTATGCTATTGATGTGAGTAATTGTGAGACCTATATGTTATTGTGAGTATGGTTAGTTCATAATATTTGCTAAAACTTGAATGCTGGCCTTTCATGTTACAACAACAAGAGCAAACAGAGTTTGTAAAAGTTTTTCTTTATCACTTTCAGTTTATCAACTGAATAGTTTGAGGACAAGCAAAGGTTTAAGCTTGGGGGAGTTGATACGTCTCCAACGTATCTACTTTTCCAAACACTTTTGCCCTTGTTTTGGACTCTAACTTGCATGATTTGAATGAAACTAACCCGGACTGACGCTGTTTTCAGCAGAACTACCATGATGTTGTTTTATGTGTAGAAAAGAAAAGTTCTCAGAATGTCCTGAAAATCCACGGAGGCACTTTTTGGAATTAATACGATTTTTTGGCAAAAGAATTAATGCCAGGGGGCCCACAACCTGTCCATGAGATAGGGGGCGCCCCCCTAAGGCACAACCTCCTATCTCGTGGGCCCCCTGGACCTCATCCGACCTCAACTCTAACTCCATATATTCCGTCTCGGGGAGAAAAAAAATCAGAGAGAAAGTTTCATGGTGTTTTACGACACAGAGCCGCCGCCAAGCCCTAATCTCTCTCGAGAATGCTGATCTGGAGTCCGTTCGGGGCTCCGGAGAGGGGGATTCGTCGCCGTCATCATCATCAACCATCCTCCATCACCAATTTCATGATGCTCACCGCCGTGCGTGAGTAATTCCATCGTAGGCTTGCTGGACGGTGATGGGTTGGATGAGATTTACCATGTAATCAAGTTAGTTTTGTTAGGGTTTGATCCCTAGTATCCACTATGTTCTGAGATTGATGTTGCTATGACTTTGCTATGCTTAATGCTTGTCACTAGGGCCCGAGTGCCATGATTTCAGATCTGAACCTATTATGTTTTCATGAATATATGTGTGTTTTTGATCCTATCTTGGAAGTCTATAGTCACCTATTATGTGTTATGATCCGACAACTCCGAAGTGACAATAATCGAGATACTTCTCGATGATGACCGTAGTTTGAGGAGTTCATGTATTCACCATATATTAATGCTTTGGTCCAGTTCTCTATTAAAAGAAAGCCTTGGAATGAGTGAGGGCTTTTGGTGGCCGGGCTACAGGCAGGCCGAAATCTAGTGCGTCTATATGGGCTTTGGGATTCAGAAGCAGTCACTTCGTTTGCAGCAGCTTGGCAGGCCTAGTGAGGGAAATACGGTCCGTGATACTCCTATATGCGCATAGGCGTATTGTGTTCGGCCCAGCCACGCAGCTGTTCCCGGGCCTTGGAAGCAGTACGTGGCCTGCACCGGCAATTTGGGACATGTTAGGTGGTTCGAAACAGCACAGATAGAATGGGCCCCGTGACCTTTGCGGAGCACATAGAGCCACGGGGGACTGCCTCGCCATCCCCACCGCGGCGGCCGCTCTGTTCTTCCACATACGCGCACCACGGTCCGCGGCGGCGACTCTGGACCGGCGAGATGTCCACCGACGGCCTCGAGCTCGACGGGTATATGTGTATTTTACTCCGCTCTTTTCCTTCTTCCATCTCTTGCTTGTAGGATCAGCGGGATGGATTTGAAAACTTCGTACTAACATGGCTAGATTTGATCCTCATAGCGCCGGCCGGTTGGAATGGTTCTCTCCACCCAGTGGAGTCACAGGATTCCATGAGTGCGGCCGAGGTCGAGATCGACAAGGGCGGCAAAGCACAGCAAGATGGAGATGCAGCCAGGTACGAGGTGTGCTCTGAAGCTACGAGTGGTTGGACACGAAGGTTAGTGAGAAATCCTTTGTGATTTTGCATCTGTTCAGCAGGGTTTGCATCGTACCTGTATCAGTTAGTTGATTTTGGCTTGCTAGCTTAGCAGTTCATCCCAAGGGAAGTTTTGTGTCTGGACACGAGTATTTCGTCTAGCATGCAGTTTAGTTTCTGTCCATTGTCGGTGGTACAAATTCGGTTGGCTTTACACTTATGGTTGGTAGTTCAAGTTGTGGTTGTTTGCATATATATAGTGATCTAAAAGCTAATTGGGTGACAGACTGACAGTTCGATTTTCAATAGTTATGTGTGGTGGTTCGATTTCACCACATATGGTGTTAGTTTCCAGATGTTTTTAGGTGCAAAGTGGGGTGGGTATGGTAGTGCTAATTGGTTTGTCAGTATACACTTCTTGGTTTTAGTTTCAATGCTAATTGGATTGTCAGATCATATACTTTTTTGGGGCACGTGATCCTAAGCTGGGTGCTAATTTGGATTTGTTAATGGATGTAGGATTTGGGGACGTGAGGAAATGGGACTAGGTCAAGCTTTCATTCAGTTTCTTAGCATTCTTGGTACATGACCAAAGTGGGATTCAGTGCATGTCCAAATGGATTACCCCGACAAAAATGTGATTGCCATCAGATTTAGGTTGGTGTCAATCAGTAGGAGAAATCTTGTGTGTGATGAGCTTCGATTCACTAGAAGGCGCAGGGGGGCTTTTTTGATTTGTAGGTGGATCGCCTGAGAGCATAACTGATTTTTTTGGCAAAAATGAATTTGATTTGGTATTAGCGTTCGCATTTACATAATTGTAGTAAGAATCTGAACAAATCAGAGTCACTATCACCATTTTATTGTGTGTCTTGGTTTTGTTACTTACTGGACGGTTCGCTCGAGGAATGCTGAGGCAAACTGATTGTGCATAGGTTGTTGTTTTCAGTAAATTGGCATGTTTTTTAGATTACCCTGTTATCTACCAGAGCGATATTCAAAATGGTTGTTCCATACAAAGATTACTTGGCATGGCATGCCCTTTATTCAATTCCCAGACCGCCCTGACAAATTTTTGTTTCTAATATGTTCTGTCGAGAAACGGTTTCCAGGGATAGAATCGGGAAAGCGCTAGATGAGAGGGAGATGAACCCTGAGAAACAACGCTTGAATTGTCTGTTTGCACTTATGCCGAAGTGCACAAACTGTGGGGTGGTTGGACATCGCAGCAATGCATGCGGTACTAAAAAGAGCTGACCGTTTGAGCCTAACTTCCTCTAGATTGAAACTGGCTGTGATGTTTGATGCCATCAAGTCTCCATGTGGTTGTGTGGTGGTAATTTCTCTATTTGGCATGTCTGAATTTTAATTTGTGCTACCAACAGTAATTCTCCCGATGTCTGTTAACTTCATCTGAACAATTTTGCTGTGTGATTGCAGTTCTGTTGCTTGGTCAACTAAAATTTTAGTTTTACTACTGATGGGGTGGCCTGTTCTTATTTTTGTCAAAAACTGTGTTGTTTTTGCTGTCGAAGGCAGTAGAGCGTCTGTAATTCCAGTGCTTGGCTTGTTAGGCAGGAAGCTGAAAATTAAAATTATAAGATGATGTTGTTGGTGCCTACATGGGCCTCGATTTTACTTGTCTATTGGGCTTCGAGTTTCTCATTGGCAAAGCCACCAAGCTGCAGACACGAGAGGACGCAATGAGAAAGACCGGCTGCTGCATATCTCGTTCGGTAATCTTACGTGTGCTAACCTCCAATCATGCACTTTGACTCTCGTCCACTTCTTGAGTTACGCCAATGGCAACCAGCTCCATTTTCAAAACCAGGGGAGTGCGATCATGGCTTCACGGGCGATGAGATGACAACGAAATTTCATAGACTGTCTAGGGTGCTCCATTGCACTATGCACGGGATGGCAGGGTTGGAGCACGCCTAGCCTACTCTGTCTAGGACAGATGTGCGTGCCGACGGGTACATGCATTAAATGACTATAGCAGTGCCGAGGTCCATGCCCAACAACACCCCATGCCGTGATTTTGCTTGACTGGGTCACTGTTATATTTTCTTCGCCAACGTCACTCTGATGCATTAAACTATGCAGTAAACTAATTGATGCCACGTTTGGACGATCTTAACAGGGGCCAGTGTTCGTTGCTCGTCAATATTTTGCGTGCGCACCACACGTCCACACCGGCTGGTCTCCTTTCGTGTCGACTGTACGTGATTGATGAACACATGCTATGATAGAACGAAGTGACAACTGATAGAAGCACAGCTCCCGAAAACTTTTGAAGACGCCTAGTAAATTCACGGACGTGACAGGAAAGCTGTTGCACATGAGCGGGGAGTCTTTGTCAAAACGGAGTGGCTAATACAAAACAGTCATTATACATGACCATGGCGACATGGTATGATTAATTAGTTCGGCACATGTATCATAGCCCTAGCGTCTAAAAGGGATAAAACTATAAGTTTGAGCTTAGCGGCAATGGATTTTTAAACGCAACGACTGTGCAAACCTGTTGTGCTTACTGGGCAAAACGGACACACGCCTAAACGCGTACAAATTACACTTGCTTACTTAGTGGACAGTTCATGGTAATCACAAACATGAACATGGGTGTTCGCTGGCCCAAAATGCACCACGTCCGCACTTGGCATGCTATTGGTGTCCGCTGGCCAGGAATCATCCACGGCATGCACGCGCAAGGACGTACGGCTCTCGCATGCAAAGGACGAACAGTTCAACTGCCATCGATGATGTGAGTACATGTCAGATGCACGTCTGCTGCCTAGGTGCTTTGCATGTGGGTGTGCCCGCGCTGAACAAATACAAGCCAAAAATAAATGGAATACACCCTCTATACACTGGCAGCGGGAATCTAGATGGTGGCGCGACGGCAGGGATAGCGGCCTGCCTATAGCGTGGCCACCAAACGCATTTTCCGGCCTTAATATCCCTTAATTTCCGTAAGGACCCCGTTGTAACGTGAGGGTAGAACAAAAGATGTCATGCAAGTTCTTTTCCATAAGCACGTATGACTATTTACGGAATACATGCTTACATTACATTGATGAATTGGAGCTAGTTCTATATCATCCTATGTAATAACTATTGCATGAGGAATCACATCCGGCATAATTATCCATCATTGATCCATTGCCTACGAGCTTTTCACATATTGTTCTTCGCTTATTTACTTTTCCGTTGCTACTGTTACAACTACTACAAAAAACCCAAAAACATTTATCTTTACTGTTGCTACTGTTACCATTATTATCATACCACTTGCTACTAAACACTTTTCTACAGATACTAAGTTATCCAGGTGTGGTTCAATTGACAACTCAACTGCTAATACTCAAGAATATTCTTTGGCTCCCCTTGTGTCGAATCAATAAATTTGGGTTGTACTTCACCCTCAAAAGCTGTTGCGATTCCCTACACTTGTGGGTTATCAATGAATCTGAGATTGTGTGATGCATATCGTATAATCAAACCCGCGGATACTTGAGGTGACATTGGAGTACCTAGGTGACATTAGGGTTTTGGTTGATTTGTGTTCTAAGGTGTTATTTTACTACGAACTCTAGGGCTGTTTGTGACACTTATAGGAATAGCCCAATGTATTGATCGGAAAGAATAACTTTGAGGTGGTTTCGTACCCTACAATAATCTCTTCGTTTGTTCTCCGCTATTAGTGACTTTGGAGTGACTCTTTGTTGCAGGTTGAGGAATAGTTATTGATGGGGAACGTAGCAGAAATTCAAAATTTCCTACACATCATCAAGACCAATCTATGGAGATTCTAGCAACAAGAGAGAGGGAAGTGTATCTTCATACCCTTGAATATCGTGATGCGGAAGTGTTACAAGAACGCGGTTGAAGGAGTTGTACACGCAGCAATTCATATTGCAGTAGATTCCGATCTAAGCACCGAACAACGGAGCCTCCGCGTTCAACACACGTGCAGCCCGGTGACGTCTCCCGTGCCTTGATCTAGCAAGGAGGAGGGAGAGGTTGGGGAAGACAAATCCAGCAGCAGCACGACGGCGTGGTGGTGGTGGAGCTGCGTGGATTCCAGCAGGGCTTCGCCAAGCACTACGAAGGACGAGGATGTGGAGAGGTAGGGCTGCGCCGAGAGAGAGAGAGAGAGAGAGAAAGAGAGAGAGAGAGAGAGAGAGAGAGAGAGAGAGAGAGAGAGTGACGCCCGGTTAATCAAGCTACAGTAACCCTCTGGTAATGATGCCATGTCACCACGATTACTGTTGCTAATCTCGTGTTAGTTCAGATCCGAGCCAAATTCAAATTTTAATTAAAGTCAAACATTAAAAGTTTCCAATAGTCAAATCAAAAATGTTCAAAAATTATAGCAACTAAATCATAATCACTTATGGTGGAGGAACCACACTTTTATGGAATGATTAAATACTCTAAAGTGAATAAAACCATAGCAAAACAATTATTCAAATGATTTTAAATAATAAACAAATGTTAAACTAGTTTAATTGACCACCAAACTTTTTATGGTAGAGGGATGTTCTGAGACCTTATTTTAGGAGCTATGGTCATATTTTATAAAAACTAAAATAAAGTATGACTAAACTAAAACAGAAAAGAATAAATAAAAAGAAAAGACAAAAGGTAAAACAAAAAAAATAAAAGAGAGGGAGAGAACCCCCTGGCCATCTAGGCCTCGGCCCAGCAAGCCGACGGGCCGCCAGACCAGCCCACTGGCCCGGCCGGACCCTCCCACTCCACCTTATCCCCCTGAAACCCTAACCCCTCTCCCAGTCGCCCTCTTTCCCCCCACTCGCTCCACTCCCCCTCTGCCCCCTCCCCGATCCAGATCGGATCGGGGGCGCCCGGCGACGCCGCCCGGTATCCCCGCTGGAGCCACCCCGTCACCCACCGTCGTCGGTGCCGCCTCCCCTTCTCAGTCACTCGTCCTCGACCACGGTCCCCAAGCTCGATGTCGCGTCGCCGTCACCGTCACCTGGAGGAACCCCTCGCCGAAGCTACCTCGCCGGACGCCATCACCGGCCTGCTTCCTCTACGCACGTCGTCCCCGTCCCCCACCTCGAGCACCGCTGCCCTTGACCCTGCGAACCCCGGTGAGGCCCCGGGCCTCCCCCTCTCCTACCCTCTCCCTCGCCCTCGTGCTCACCGTGGCCCTCGCGCCCGCCGGCCGCATCGTTGGCCGCGCCCGGGCTCGCCCCTGGTCGCGCCCGCGACCGTGCTCACCGCACCCCGACCTCCTCTCCCTCCTACAACGCGTCCGGGCCATGCCCCGCGACCACCGCCTGCACCCGCCAGGCTCGTCTCGCCTGCTGCAGGCCGGGCCCCGATGCTACTTCGCCTCTGAAGCCCGCCTCCGGTCACCCTCTGTCGCCCCTTGGAGCGCCTCGTTAGCCACTTGGTCGCTCCCTCGTCGGCGCTCCGCCCCGTCCCCTGCTCCCCGTGGCCGCGCACTGCGTGCCGTGGCCGCCGTCGCCCGCCGTCCCGCTTCCCCCATGCGGCGCCGCCCGGATCCACCCCCGATGGCCGTCGTCCACACCGGCCAAACACCACCGTGCCCCGGTGGCCTCGCCTCGCCTCCCCGATCGGGCTCGGCCCTGGACGGGTGCGCCCGTAAGCGCACTGCCGGCGCCCGTGTGCCCGTGTCCGCTAAAGGCCTAGTGGCCCTATGACAACGGGGCCCACACCCCAGAACGGTTAAAAAAAAGAGAAAAGAGAATTAAAAATAAAAAATTATTAAATAAAAATAAAAGTGATTAATAAAATTAATTATTAATTAATTAATTAACCAATGAATTAATTGTTAATTAATTAATTAACTAATGAATTAATTAAGTTAATTAATCCTGATTAGATTAACCTAATCACAAATTAAACTAAACAGTTAATTAAGCTAACTAATTAACCTAAACCCTAATTAACCTAAATAGAGAATGACAGGTGGGTCCCACTGGACCCACATGTCAGGTTGACCAAGTCAACCCTGTTGACTGCTGACGTCAGCATGACATCATGCTGACGTCATAAATTCATTTTCGAATTAAATAATTAATTAATTGAATTCCAGAAATTAATATAATCTTTAGAAAATCATATCTTTTAATCCGTAACTCGGATTAAAATATTTTCAACATGAAAGTTGCTCAGAACGACGAGACGGTTCCGGATACGCAACCCGTTCGTCCGCCACACCCCCCTAACCTATCAAACTCGCAACTTTCCCCCCCTGCGGCTCCTCTGCCCGAAAACACGGAACCCCGGGAATACTTCCCGGATGCTTCCCCCCTTCACCGGTATCACCTCCTACCGCGTTAGAACACGTCTAGCTCTGCCTGTTATCCTGTTATGCACTTGCTTGCTATGTATTTACTGTTTCTCCCCCCTATCCTCTTCGGTAGACCCCGTGACGATGCTGACGCCCCAGTTCGACTACGGAGTTAACGACCCCTCTCTCTTGCCAGAGCAACCAGGCAAGCCCCCCCTTGATCACCAGATATCGCCTATTCTACTCTATACTGCTTGCATTAGAGTAGTGTAGCATGTTACTGCTTTCAGTTGATCCTATTCTGATGCATAGCCTGACATTGTTGCTACATCTATTGATACCTTACCTGCAATCCTAAATGCTTAGTATAGGATGCTAGTTTATCATCATTGGCCCTACATTCGTGTCAGTCTGCCTTGCTATAATATTGGGCCGTGATCACTCGGGAGGTGATCACGGGTATATACTATACATACATACATACTATACAGATGGTGACTAAAGTCGGGTCAGCTCGAAGAGTACCCGCGAGTGATTCACTGATTGGGGGCTGAAAGGACCTTTGTCCCGACGGCCCTCTGTGTGGATCTTTGAGGCGGAGCGACAGGGCAGGTTGAGACCACCTAGGAGACAGGTGGGCCTGGCCCTGTTCGGCGTTCGCGGATACTTAACACGCTTAACGAGATCTTGGTATTTGATCTGAGTTGGCTACGAGCTTATACGCACTAGCCATCTACGTGGGAGTAGTTATGGGTATCCCGACGTCGTGGTATCAGCCGAAGCCCTTCAAACGTCAGCGACGGAGCGGCGCGCGCCGGATTGGAACGTAAGCCTGCTCTTGTATTAAGGGGGCTAGTTCTGCTTTCGGCCGCGTACGCAACGTGCAGGTGTGCTATGGGCGATGGGCCTAGACCCCTGTGCGCTTAGGTTTAGACCGGCGTGCTGGCCTCTCTGTTGAGCCTAGGTGGGGCTGCGACGTGTTGATCTTCCGAGGCCGGGCATGACCCAGGAAAGTGTGTCCGGCCAAATGGGATCGAGCGTGTTGGGGAATGTGGTGCACCCCTGCAGGGAAGTTAATCTATTCGAATAGCCGTGATCTTCGGTAACAGGACGACTTGGAGTTGTACCTTGACCTTATGACAACTAGAACCGGATACTTAATAAAACACACCCTTCCAAGTGCCAGATACAACCGGTGGTCGCTCTACCTCAGGGATATGAGGAGGGGATCGCCGGGTAGGATTATGCTATGAGATGCTATTTGGAGATGCTACTTGGAGGACTTCAATCTACTCTCTTCTACTTGATGCAAGACGGTGGCTGCGAGAAGCGTAGTCTTCGACAGGATTAGTTATCCCCCTCTTATTCTGGCATTCTGCAGTTCAGTCCACTGATATGGCCTCCCTACACGTATACCCATGCATATGTAGTGTAGTTCCTTGCTTGCGAGTACTTTGGATGAGTACTCACGGTTGCTTTCTCCCCCTTTTTCCCCTTTTCCTTTCTTTCTGGTTGTCGCAACCAGATGCTGGAGTCCAGGAGCCAGACGCCACCGTCGACGACGACCCCTACTACACCGGAGGTGCCTACTACTACGTGCTGCCCGCTGGCGACGACCTGGAGTAGTTAGGAGGATCCCAGGCAGGAGGCCTGCGCCTCTTTCGATCTGTATCCCAGTTTGTGCTGGCCTTCTTAAGGCAACTTGTTTAACTTATGTCTGTACTCAGATATTGTTGCTTCCGCTGACTCGTCTATGATCGAGCACTTGTATTCGAGCCCTCGAGGCCCCTGGCTTGTATTATGATGCTTGTATGACTTATTTTATTTTTAGAGTTGTGTTGTGATATCTTCCCGTGAGTCCCTGATCTTGATCGTACACATTTGCGTGCATGATTAGTGTACGATTGAATCGGGGGCGTCACAAGTTGGTATCAGAGCCGACTGCCTATAGGAATCCCCCTTCCAACTCCTTGGCCGAAGTCGAGTCTAGACTTTACAAAACTTTTACTAACATGGCTGTGCGGCCCATGGGCCCACGTCTCCATTGGGTGGTATTAGGATCTTTTACTCCTCGACCTTTACTCTGGGATTCTGAACTCTCTTCTATTCGGGTTAAACGATTTTGCTAAAAACAAAACTAACTTTAGGTTCTCGCAAGTACTTTTTCCCGGAGAGCCCCTCACTTCAGATGATCGCCTGCTACATCAGAAGATTCCGAAGATACTCTCTGATGTTCTCTCGAGACTTTGTGCCCATCACTTTTGCTATTCCTGACCACCGATAAATCCGTATGGATAACTACTTACACTTGCCATTCATACGATCATCCCCCATTGATCTTGTTATTACAAGATACCCCGAAGTTTCTTTACTGTTCCGAAAATACTTTGCGCTTACTGCCCTGCAGTTCCTTGCTGCATGAATACCCCTACGGATAATTACTCGCGCTTGCCGAGTATCCGCTCATCCCCAGTTGTTCTTGTGTTTCACAAAAGTCTTCAAAATAATATTCGATCTTCCGAAAATCCTCTGGAGCCTTTGGCTCTTGAAATTCTTGCTTGCTTGCATTATGGTTAATCCCATAACTCTCGTAGTCTTATTGACATTCCTTGTCATTATCATTTTTGAGTCTGTTGACTCAATATGTTTGCGAATACACGCAATCATCTTTGATCCTTATAAGTTACTTTTCCGGCTGAGCTGCCATTCTTTTAACTGGAATTGGTTCTCGACCAATCCAATTGTCGTTGATTGTACCATAAGGCTATTCAACTTATCCATCCCTAATCAGAGCATTGCTTCTGATCCCTTGATTTGGAAATCATAATTCCTTTGCATTTGACAATTGAGTTAGTCAGTTGTTTCTATAATATGATCTCCTTGCAATCTTCTTCCTCTAGTTGAGTACCGATGCTCACGTCAGATCCCTTGTGGACCACCAGATCCTTTGTTGGATTTTATCTGACAACGCCCTTCATATTCAATAACCTTGTGAGCCTTTCCTCTGATACATAATGCCTTTGGTAAATTGTATCCTCTGCTCTCTTAACCATGCTCTGTCTTCGAGCTTGAGTTAACTACTTCTAAAGATTCTGGTATATGATTCTAAGATGCCCCGATGGGTTGAACCTATGCCTTCCTTAATAGGTGTGAACTCGAAAGTTTTCACGAGTCGTACTCTTCTGGTATTTTGCCAGATAAAATTTCAAAACTACAACTTCATTGAGCGCGAGAAGTGAATGAAAGGTTGTGCATTGGAGAAGTGGGAGTCGACCTTGAACTTTGTGTTCATGCCCATGGACGCGATGTATATCCTATCATGGAAGCTTCTTGTAATAATAACTATTTCCTTGATAGCTAACATATGGTATCTGTGAATTGATCCCTTGCAACCGTGGTTCCGACCATGATTGTTCTTCTTTGATTCCATTTCTCGGACAAGTTAAAACAATTGTCTTCTATGGATCAATACACCAGTCCAACCTTTACTTTGATCTTGTGTTGAGTATTACCCCCCTGGTATCTCGAGATTATCATGGTACTTCATAACTTCTTATGAGTTCTTCATCAAGTGCTACCTTCCCACCGATTCCAATTTTTCACGGGCTCTGAGTTATTAAACACTCAAAGACACCGATAACTGAACCAAGCCCGCTCTACGGTTCAATAACTCTTCAGTAAGCTTCTATAAGTACGAGTTTGTACCCGATCACGCCATTCCTAGCCTGTTTGGCTATATCATTGTCGTGATGATCTTAACTGTGCAACCCGGCCCTTATTCTCGGAGCACCAATTTGCGACGATAGCTAAGCTTACGTCGATTTTCCTCGTCATACCCTTTCACCTTAAACAACAAGCTTGAGTTCGAGTTTGTGTCGTAACTGTGGATCCAATAACCTCTTGCTTCACCATTCCTTTGACTTGATGTCGTCGCTGATTGATTACATCTGCATGAAATCTCTCGACAATTGTATCGTGATCATCATCAACCTTATGAGCTCTTCCAGGAATTCAAATGAATTCATGATGGGCAATACCATCCTTGCCCCTCGATGATTCATGTTCTCATCGACCACTTTATTGCCTTCCGTCCAACACAACTTGTTCGTGTTTTGTGTTATACCTTGAGATCCTTGCTATCCAGCATTTGTTCATCTTTACCTTGGAATTTTACCACCTTTTATGTCAAGAATGTCGTGGTAATTTTACCACCTCTTGAGAGTTCTTGATATAGTAATATCTTCCGCCTTTTGCGTTCTTTTCTTGGTCTCCGTGTTGTTTCTAACCAGAATACCGACAAATGGTCTGTGATGTGTAAATTCTAAACTTCTAGCAACCCTATTGCTTTGAAGTTATTGGTCTACAGTTTCATTCTAAATCTATTGCTTATTGAATCATCATTCGAACATTGATCGTGCTACCTAGTCCAGATTCCTGGGTGCACCCTTCCATCATTGTTCAGTTGTGTATGTTTCCCTCGAGCATACACCATTATATCTTTTGATCCGACAAATGATATTTCCTTGTTCACATAATTGTGGAAATCAATCCTTTGGAAATCTCGATGATTTGTTGCTGAGCCTATCAGCCACCTCCTCATCCTCTCCTTGGTTTACTGATGAACTCTTGTTTCAGAGCTCACTTCCATAGATCATTTCTGAGAATCTCACAATGTCATCTCGTCAAATTGTGTTGCACCTTTTCTTCTCAGGCATCCTGAGTCTGAGGTATCCTGACACCAATCAAATCTGAATCTCGGTCAGATATGATGGTTGGGACATATTTCCAAGAGTTATAACGTTGGTCTTTATATGACCCGGTGAGGCGGTGTCATACCTAGCCCACCTGGCCGTAGGCCCTATTGTTATAGTTCCCTTTTAGCAATGTTATCCATTCTTCCATGAGGAAACTGTAAGACTTATTCCATAAGTTGTTCCTGATGGGTCCTTTGTGTATCCAAGGTCTGACCTTGCTTGAAGGCCATGTCAATGCTATCTCGAAGCATGTCACTGGTACTTCGATTTTCAACAAGAACATTTGAAGCCCAATGCTAAATGTTTTCTGCTCAATTATCCAAACACTGTTGTATGGGTAATGTCATGAAATTCCTCTCCCCTTACCTAAAAGGGTTTTCTACGTTATATTCCGTCGTGGATATCATGCTCTGCTTATCCTTGGGAAGGATATACCCCTGGAATATGTGTTTCAACACATTTTCCTTTCCATTGTTCTGTTTAATCTGATAATCATATTTTCCTTTCCATTGGTTTGTTTGACTTTTCTTGTGATCTATATAAACTAAGCAGTAATAATTCACTGCTTATGTAAACACCTCGGTGTACAAATCTGTCAGTAAGACCCTGTTACTATTGTTGTTGACATTCCGGTAACCACCGATGGACGAGAACTTTGCCTATTGGTCCGCCTCATTCAACGAGCAGGAGATGGTTCTCTTCGTCCCTCGCCTTGGTATCGACGTTGTTGCCGACATGACTGACATGCTATCCGCTGACATGCCTTGCTATCATGACCGTGCAAGATGTCACCGCTCCTATTTTTAACCCACATGGTGGGCCCATAACCCACAGTTCCATAGGATCAAAAACCTGACTCTCCGTTACACCCCCCCCCTTTCCATAGTTATTCCTCGCGCTTGACTTCGTATGTAGTTCACGGGGTCACTATCCTAGTAATCTATTCGGGTATCAGACGCAATACTTATTCCCGTTGCTCTGGACCCCTTTCACACTTTGTTGCAGGCATCGAACGATTGCCTGCCTGCTCAAAATTTCTAATGATACCTCCTTACTTTGCTCTCGATATTTTCTCAAATTTCAACTCGGGGAATACTTATGCTTCTTCCCCTGAGTTAACCGTCCGTGCTCGATTTTATTATGGTCCGTCCTTATAGAGTTTTTCCCCTCTTATCCTTTCGTAAGTTCGGTGAAGATCCGGAAGGAAGGACGACAACTTCATCATGATGCATTGATGCATAGGAATGAAGACATCAATACTATGGATTGACCTCTTCGAGAAAAGCAACCAAGACCGAGAAGATTCGTTAGAATATCGTGACAAGAACTTTCCCCCTTACTCCCCTCTTAAATCTCGGGACGAGATTTCTTGTAGTGGAGGAGAATTGTGACGCCCGGTTAATCAAGCTACAGTAACCCTCTGGTAATGATGCCATGTCACCACGATTACTGTTGCTAATCTCGTGTTAGTTCAGATCCGAGCCAAATTCAAATTTTAATTAAAGTCAAACATTAAAAGTTTCCAATAGTAAAATCAAAAATGTTCAAAAATTGTAGCAACTAAATCATAATCACTTATGGTGGAGGAACCACACTTTTATGGAATGATTAAATACTCTAAAGTGAATAAAACCATAGCAAAACAATTATTCAAATGATTTTAAATAATAAACAAATGTTAAACTAGTTTAATTGACCACCAAACTTTTTATGGTAGAGGGATGTTCTGAGACCTTATTTTAGGAGCTATGGTCATATTTTATAAAAACTAAAATAAAGTATGACTAAACTAAAACAGAAAAGAATAAATAAAAAGAAAAGACAAAAGGTAAAACAAAAAAAATAAAAGAGAGGGAGAGAACCCCCTGGCCATCTAGGCCTCGGCCCAGCAAGCCGACGGGCCGCCAGACCAGCCCACTGGCCCAGCCGGACCCTCCCACTCCACCTTATCCCCCTGAAACCCTAACCCCTCTCCCAGTCGCCCTCTTTCCCCCCACTCGCTCCACTCCCCCTCTGCCCCCTCCCCGATCCAGATCGGATCGGGGGCGCCCGGCGATGCCGCCCGGTATCCCCGCTGGAGCCACCCCGTCACCCACCGTCGTCGGTGTCGCCTCCCCTTCTCAGTCACTCGTCCTCGACCACGGTCCCCAAGCTCGACGTCGCGTCGCCGTCACCGTCACCTGGAGGAACCCCTCGCCGAAGCTACCTCGCCGGACGCCATCACCGGCCTGCTTCCTCTACGCACGTCGTCCCCGTCCCCCACCTCGAGCACCGCTGCCCTTGACCCTGCGAACCCCGGTGAGGCCCCGGGCCTCCCCCTCTCCTACCCTCTCCCTCGCCCTCGTGCTCACCGTGGCCCTCACGCCCGCCGGCCGCATCGTTGGCCGCGCCCGGGCTCGCCCCTGGTCGCGCCCGCGACCGTGCTCACCGCACCCCGACCTCCTCTCCCTCCTACAACGCGTCCGGGCCGTGCCCCGCGACCACCGCCTGCACCCGCCAGGCTCGTCTCGCCTGCTGCAGGCCGGGCCCCGATGCTACTTCGCCTCTGAAGCCCGCCTCCGGTCACCCTCTGTCGCCCCTTGGAGCGCCTCGTTAGCCACTTGGTCGCTCCCTAGTCGGCGCTCCGCCCCGTCCCCTGCTCCCCGTGGCCGCGCACTGCGTGCCGTGGCCGCCGTCGCCCGCCGTCCCGCTTCCCCCATGCGGCGCCGCCCGGATCCACCCCCGATGGCCGTCGTCCACACCGGCCAAACACCACCGTGCCCCGGTGGCCTCGCCTCGCCTCCCCGATCGGGCTCGGCCCTGGACGAGTGCGCCCGTAAGCGCACTGCCGGCGCCCGTGTGCCCGTGTCCGCTAAAGGCCTAGTGGCCCTATGACAACGGGGCCCACACCCCAGAACGGTTAAAAAAAAGAGAAAAGAGAATTAAAAATAAAAAATTATTAAATAAAAATAAAAGTGATTAATAAAATTAATTATTAATTAATTAATTAACCAATGAATTAATTGTTAATTAATTAATTAACTAATGAATTAATTAAGTTAATTAATACTGATTAGATTAACCTAATCACAAATTAAACTAAACAGTTAATTAAGCTAACTAATTAACCTAAACCCTAATTAACCTAAATAGAGAATGACAGGTGGGTCCCACTGGACCCACATGTCAGGTTGACCAAGTCAACCCTGTTGACTGCTGACGTCAGCATGCCATCATGCTGACGTCATAAATTCATTTTCGAATTAAATAATTAATTAATTAAATTCCAAAAATTAATATAATCTTTAGAAAATCATATCTTTTAATCCGTAACTCGGATTAAAATATTTTCAACATGAAAGTTGCTCAGAACGACGAGACGATTCCGGATACGCAACCTGTTCGTCCGCCACACCCCCCTAACCTATCGAACTCGCAACTTTCCCCCCCCCCTCCGGCTCCTCTGCCCGAAAACATGGA
>NC_057807.1:60235653-60436844 GCF_018294505.1 Triticum aestivum
GCCCAAGGTCTGAGGATTGTTGATGAGCGGCAGTGCTCAATGTGCATGGAGGCAAGAGCCAGCAAGGAAAAGAAAAAGGTCGAGTGATCATAATGTGCATTTCTGGGAGCCGTTTCACGTCTCGTCAATCTGGTGCTGGCCACATCATCCGCTTGAAAATCATACAATTCATTGATCATTCCAAGACCGGCGCACTGCAATTTTGGTTTCCAGCCAAAGGTTGTCGACGAGACACGTAGATCGTCACTTGCACAGATTCAGGGCAAACGGCGCGCGCCGCGCCCCGAGGAACACCGGTCGTCACGTAACCGGGTGTAGCAGGGCGTTTAGGGCGTTTAGGCACTCTGACGTTTCCACCGCAGAACGAACGGCAGCTGACACGGCCCTGAGAGCGAGCGAGGCACACAGGCACGGAGACACCACGCACACAGACAGGCATGGGAGGAGGAGAAACTACCCATTCGGTTACGCGCAGCCAGGGAGGGGGCACCGGCGTATGTATGCATGCACGCGGCGCGCGCCAAACACCACACACACAAACCTCGTGAGCCCCCGCCGTTGGTTGGTTCCCACCCCTCCCCTGCCTTCTCTTTCAGATAGCGCCAAAGCAATCAGGCCCATCCAGGGCCCCGAACGGGCGGCGGAGATCGTCGTCGATCCCCCCAAGAAGAGAAGATCATCCGTCCACCGTCCGAATCGGCGATCATCCGAACCACGTGTGCCTGCCTGCACCTCGGCCTCGAGCGATGATCTTCCCGTTGTGATGGTGAAGTTCTTTTTTCTGGAGGAGTGGCATATTCCTCTTTAAGATCTTCTCCTATGATCAGAGGCACCAAGGCAAAGTAACCAATCAGTGAACAGAAAAAAGTTGTTCACAGCCAGGCTTTGGAGACGAAGTCAAGCCTGTCAAAAGGCGGTGGCAAGATGGCATCCAGCACGCTGATGCAGAAATGTTAATGTTCCGTGGATCCATCCATATGCAACAAGGCGAAATGCTAAACAAGCTCCTTGACAGAGGCTTGAGTGAATGATAGATGATTGTCCTCGCAGCAGTAAATGGGGGAATTGATGCCCCGCTCCACACCAAGTGAAAGGGACCTTGGAAATGGGCAGTGACAGCAACAGCAGCAACCTCACCACATACCTCATCTCATCTCCTCCGCTCCGCACGGCCGGCCTAACATCGCACGCACGCAGCTGCACTGCACCCCAGTTCAAATCAACTTTTCAGTTACCATGAACCAAACAATCAATCAATCGGCTTGTGCCAGGTGCGCAGCGGGGAACGGCGGGCCGCCCACCGGTCAGTGTTGCAGCGATACCAAAGATCTTGCCGCGGCACATTGACTGGCAAGCACAAAGAGAGGTGAGCTTCCAGGGTCCAAGTGAGGTGTGCTGTCGTTACCTTTCAGACGGTGGCTGCATCAGTGAAAAGCGGAGCGAATTGACCGGCGGCCTTCCATGGAACCTCCGGGTGTACAAATCAGGATAAGGATCTGCGGACGGAAGAGTCGCGACGGCTCTGGGTGGCCACGTCGACGCGGATGCATAGCCGGAAGTACAGGGCGGCGTCGCTCTCACGCCCATGGGCGAACAAATCCTGCACAGAGAACAAGAAAAAGGGGGGCAAAAACAAGTGGGAATACTGCATAGCTCTCTCACCTTCAGGATCACATAGTGACCTGGTAAGGAAAGCTTGAATTGACACATGGAAGTAAAACCGGCCAGTTGTTGCAATTGTAATGCGGCCAAAACAGATGAACTCTTAACTTGAATTCCGGCAGTTGAGTTCCAGTGCAAATTCTCATCTATCAAATGAAAGTTTGTTGCTATTGAGCTGCCACGACGCGAACAGTTAGGTTTTGCACAGATCTTATCTATCTACCAGTGACCAGGGGTTGTTTTCAACCCCTCACTTTGCATATAATACACTTGTGATCACTTTCCTCTGAACTATAAAACTATGTTGGTGCAAAATGATAGAAAGGACTGACCAACATGGACATGCAGAACTGTAACCAAGCCAATTCTAGAAGTTGCTAAGCTAGCAGAGAGTTCTTAAAACTAATTACAAGATGAAGAGAAATAATTCAATGAGTTAAAAAGTCCTTTAAATAAAGCTCACACAAGCAAGATCAGTGAAGTCGGTGCACCGAAAGAGACTGAAAATGCACACATGCCAGACACACGGGCATGCGTGGATAAGATATGGCAAAACCTGAAACCACAAACACACTGATGGGATCATGTGGCGGCACATGCTTAATAAACGCAAGTCAACCTCTTGCACTGGTCCTCGTCAAGCCCATGTTGGTAACATCACATTCGAAGATCCAACGGGATTTGATATTTTATGAGACGACACGTAACTTTGTAGACAAATGGTCAGTGTGGTTAGGCAACCTACAGCGTATAATGCTTAATTGTCTAGCTCAGCCTAAATGATCAGTCATTTAGCCTACGTATCTAACTATCTATGACGACAAATACTAGTTTACAAACTGTAACAGGATAGGCAGGGGGTGAATTTTTCATTTGAGAAAAGATCCACTTGATATTCTTATTTTCAGGCAGATGTGGTAGTACAACGATTGTTTCACTCTACAGTATAGTAATAAAAATGAGGGGCAAATCTATTTGATAAGGGGTACATCAACAAAAAAGAAATCCCTGACAACTTGTCAGTCTTGCCCAAATAACTACATACATATTGCAGACAATATAAAAGGCAACAGCAACTTGTCTGGTGATCATTTCACTTCAAAGAAACAGGCAAGCATGAGCTGAAAGTGAAAGGCCATGGAATTGATCTAGAAGTTGACCTAGCATTTATTGGATAAAGGCACGCTGCTCGAGGGAAATCTCTTGTACATTCCCATATCTGCATTTGCAATATTATTTAAAGTGAGAATGGATAATATCAGATTCTGCAAAAATATTCAATGTCCCAAGCAGACTAGAAAATCAGGCAAGTAACCAATACACATAGGTTACAGCTTGCAAAGGAGCGGTTGGTATATTGCCCAGCACCACCAAAAGAAAAGATGGGTCATAGATTTAAAGCAAAGATCAACTTCAGAGTTTAGATTCATATATATTTCAAGATTAAGACAAACGTGCATGTTTTGCAGACCACATGCCTGTTGGTGGACAAAAGGACAGCTACATGTCCTCGTAGAAATCACTACACAGAATCTATATTTCTTCCCATGCCCGACTAGCCAATAAGGATAATGTTTGTCTCTAGATCTAAAGGAAGAACAAGCACTGCCACACTAGAAGAGTCTGTCTTAGTCTTCAGCCCCAACACACAATTCCATCAACCTACGTATTCAGGCATGAGAAGCATTACATGACTTGGTTCTAAAGGATCACCCGTTAACTTCCAAGCAACTAGTGCCATATTCCTTGGAGACATGGCGGGATCAAACAGAGGAAACAATGATGCTTCAACTGCACTTCCTTGCTCTTGAAGAAACAGTAACCGATCAAGTAAAATATATGTTTCCACCAGTGGACCTAAAGCAGCCCGGAGGCACCAAAAGGGACCTATGAACTCCTGCAAGAATAAAAAGATAATTGTTGAGTTGGCAGTAGATTATCCCCGGGGGGCGGGGGTATCCCAGGTACTACATTTTGTGAAGATGGTTTAGATAACCGTATGGATGGATATTTTATATATTAGCTGTTGAGCACATTTATATTGTGTATGGATACAATCTTAATATCTGATAGCTCCACTGCCAGAAGGCATAGTATGCTACTTAGTCTAGTCCTAGATTAGTTTGTAACATCAGATTCCTGTCCCCATTGTATTAAGTTTGTCACAGTATTAAAATGTACAGGTCAGTTATGTTTTGCCAAACTGTACTGGCACCGACCCACCAACCAACCGCAATAGAAGCACATGTATTATCATTTTATGTTGTCGAGAAACTAATAAACTAACTAATAGGCATGATGTGCCAATATTAGGATTACAGTGCTTTACAAAATACTGCAGACTTTGCTTCAAAGGATCCAGTAAACATACTTATTAGTGCTTATCAGTACCAATATTTTCGATATGAATTCAGTGGTATAATTTTTGTTCCCGCCGCAGTCGGTCTCGTTGGTTAAATGTATGGTCAAACTTAAATCTCGGGAAGCGCTTGCGCACTACATTGTGGAATGGAGGGAGTATCATATAAAACAGGATATCACTATTTTCATTTTGATTAAGAACAAATAGTTGAAAAACAGGTACTGCATTTAACTTCTTGGAAGTATAATACAGCAAGAAGACATAATACAAAATTCAGACTAAGACATACGGAGAAGTGTTGCACATCCTTCCATATTTCGAGTAGATTAACATCTTCCACAAAACCACAGCCAAGACGCCCTAATCCAGAGATTGTGAAATCTTTGAAAAGTGTGAACTTGCAACATTCATCAAGATTGGTGTCACTTGGTCCCACGTTAACTCTTGATATGGATGAACCAACAACTGCTGAAGTTGAGTAAGTATCACCTGCCAGGATTACTCGTTGTCTTTATAAACTAGAAAAACAGACAATCCAAAATAGTTGCAACTTATGAGAGGTATAAAAGTTAAAACCTGTACAAAGTTCGTTGCTGCAACACTCGACAGCCCCTTTAGGAGCAGTTGGTTCTGTGGGCAATGAACCATCTGTATTCATGTTTTGTTCCTTGCAGTTAGGATAGGATAAATCATCAGCTTTCCCCATAGCCGAATGGGATTCCATAACTTTTCGAAGCCTTTGACGACGCAGAGCTTTTCCTTGCCTTCCAATTGATGGACTCAATCTTGACACTTCAGGGAAATATTTCTCAAGTACCTACAGAAAAGACAACTTAGGAAGTCCCAAAAGCTTCTTGATTTAATCATAAGCCAACAGACAACTTCTTGTCCAACAAAACAGTGAAACTTCTACCAGAACTCAAAAGCTGTTATGTAAGCTTGTGGAAAGAGATCTAGCATAAAGTCCCAATTAATATATGAAGGAACAAATTTTTTCTGTGGTTACAACTTATCCGAGGAACTTGCTGATGCAACTGGTTCAAACGAGACACGCACTCATCAGCAAGTTAAAGTTGGGCGACTAGACCAAATGGAGTAAGTTCACTGTTGTCCAAAACATTTTAAACATCAGGTTGGTCTGTACCCAATATGAAGGGGTGGTAAGGGTAGCAAACAGGAATCATAAATGCTGCTTACATGAACATTAAGGTGATTACAAAGTATAAAGCATACCTTCACTACAAGGTATC
Organism: Triticum aestivum; assembly: GCF_018294505.1. Taxonomy (NCBI): domain Eukaryota; kingdom Viridiplantae; phylum Streptophyta; class Magnoliopsida; order Poales; family Poaceae; genus Triticum; species Triticum aestivum. The sequence continues at coordinate 60,240,928 of NC_057807.1, forward strand.
AACAAACAGCCATGCCTGACAGCTTTTTTCTTATCTTAAGCACACAAGGTTTTCTCAGTACACATTACATGCCTAGTCATCAAGTAGTATTGAAGAACATGCATATAAGTTGCAAAACAAGACTACCAAAAAGTAAGGAACTGAGTGGAACATCCAGGATTCAAATATGAAGGCTGAAATAACAAAGTATTTACCATTTGAAAAGCTGCTCGGAAGGCATGTATATCAAAATTTTGTAGGGCCATTTCCTTGGTGAGGTTTCTCCATCTTTCTGCGCTCTAAAAAGGATCCACAGAAAGACTATTAAATAAAGAACAGTAGCATTCGAGACTACCAATTTGGCAGAAAACTTTAGTTCAGCACAAATCTTTCATCCCTAATAGTAGGAGATTACTACTCCCTCCGTCCCATAATGTAAGACGTTTTTTGACACTAGTGTAGTGTGAAAAAAACGTCTTACATTATGGGACGGAGTAGTAAATACAACTAGGAAATGGCTTCAGATATTCTGCTAATGCAAACATAACAACTGTAACTCGCAAGTACTGAATAAGTCTGCTAGAAAAAGACGAATGAAAATGAAAACTTGCTTACATGAACATAAGTTGTTCCTAACTTAGGGCGATGATGCTCTAGACCACATAACTATGTATCGTATAACATGTACTAAAGGAAAACTGGGGGCTTCAACAAAATGACAGACATTTTTTGTAACTTGCGCTACTATGTCTTGTACTTGTCTATGTCTTGACTTTTTACCATCTTAAAAAATTATAATACATCTTTACAAGCAAGAATTGTTGTTATACCTGGCAAGCTAGGTCACGGATGCTTTTGCCAAGCACCAGTTTAGATGATTTAGCAGCCTTGCTAATAGGAAAACCAGGGCAGGTGTCTGTATTCTCGGACAACAAGTTGTAACAGCATCCGACACTTACCAATGCTTGTACTTGTTCACAGGACACGAAAACCCTGCCCACATGACACAGTTACCATGTTGGAAGGACATTCTTTGCAACAGGGAAAAAATGAATATGCAGCATTTTTATGTGTATGGAGAAAAGGCCACACTACATCAATTCAGTGTGTTCCCATGATTGCACAAAAAGACCAACCTTAGCATATTAACTGAAAGATCACCACAGGCATGAAGACCAGCAAGGACTAATTGAGGAATGCTATGATTTGGTTGCTCAATCTGAGGAATACTCTGATTACAGTTGTTAGTTTCTGTTATATGTTCACCATGGTCATCTTGACATGCATCCAACGTCACAGCTGCCAATGTGTCACTAGAAAGAACATGACAAGTGACAGTTCTTGGCACTTTGAACTGTTGCTTCTCTACACTGCAAAAACAACATGAAGCGATTTGTAGAAACAGAAATCAACTCGGAAGAAGTCAAGGTAATAAAACTAAAATCTAATTTGACAAAAAGTGTACCATTTAGCAGCATAATGCTTCTTTATCCTCTCTGCACGAGTATTTGTAACAGACGCATGATGTGATGAAGCATCTATTGCTATAACGGCGAGTTGGTACTCAAAGGATAAAGCTTGTGCAAGATAACCCTGATAAGGCAATTAAACAGAATAAGAAACAAATAAATGGAAATACAAATTATGAAGAATTTGAAGTTTGCTGTCGTTCCCAAAAGAATGTACAGTTCCCACAGTGTAAATCCATGGCTTTTAAGCTTCCATGGATAGGCCAAGCAAAGCATGGCATACATTTGTACTTTCTAACAGCAATTCCTAGAAAAAATATACTCCAGATGTCTTTACACTTCCATGGTAGGCCAAGTAAGAAGGTAGAATATACGTTTGTGCTTTCTAATTGCACCACCTATAAAAGATACTCCAGGTGTCTCTTTACATTTCGATGGATAGGCTAAGTAAGAGGTGCAATATGTTTGTGTTTTAAATTGCAACACCTAGAAAAGAAGAATACTCTAAATAAGTTGGCCTTAACATGGACCTGGTATGTTTCTTATTTGTATCCAGCATAAATTGCCTGCTCAGACTTGGCTAATACATAAGTTTGATGCTTAAGATGGAAAAAAGCATGAATGGAAGAAGTATTTCATAGGGTTTTATTTAAATATCTGAGAGCGATTACATGATTTTAATTATTTTTCTCAAATGAAGACTGGTTGTAATTGTGAAAAGACTTTCAAGTGCAAAGCTGATACCTGACCAGAACCTACATCAACCACTGTCTTGGCTCCACGACTCCTAGCAATTGCATCAACGATCCCAGATAGGGCTTCAATCTGCATCAAGCAAACCTCTCCAAACATGAGAATGCAAAGAGCTAAAAAACTGAATTTAACTTTGGACGTAGATCAAAAAAATAGTTAACAGGAGTATGTTTATCATTACAAGCTAATTACCTACTTCGTGCTTCTTCTTAGAGTTCATGCCTTGAGCAAGAACAGTACCAATTGATGCGACGCGCGAATTAGGTAAAAACTGCAAATTATTCAGGAAAAGGTAGGTCGGGATTAAATAGATGACAAAACGTGTGTGCCTTTTACATTGAAAATCATCCCAATTTCCACATGTAAACCATGCAATCTGAAATTGCAACGCAAAGTAATATCAACAAAACCAAGCCAATGCAAACTAAGCAATGGGGCTGGAGGTGCAGCATGTGCAGAAATTTTGCACTATATGAAGTACTATTCAAACTCCCTGCTAATATTGCCGCTTCCTAATAAAATGCTAGCATGAGTATTTTTCTCAAGAAACTCACCAAAAGGGAAGGAGCTCTTAGGCTTAACAAATACGAATATTATTGACCAGATAATTAAGGGAAACCCGGCTGAAAACCATGAGTAATACACACTTGATCTGATAGGTGCAGGAAACGTACGGATTGTGGCGATTTTTGCTCACGTGGAAGAACAAGCGACCTCGCAGTGAGTATAAACTCCTGTAGTGAACTTGGCCAATGGTCCTGTAAAACAATACTCAACCACTCATATTCCACTTCCAGTAGAAGCAAAACAGAAACAGAAGGCAGGTTACTGAAAACAGGAGGCGAGGGCCCTTGCCTGGACGCAGCCGGAGGGCAACATGAGCAGGCTCTCGACGGGCTCCCGGCGGAGGCACTCCATCCAGTCGGCGTCCACCATCTCCCACAGCCTATCCTGCTCGGGCCGAATCCAAAACCAAACACCTCAAACGCGTCAGCAAGATGCACGTACAGTACACCGCAGCAGCAAAATGGAGGAGGGATCCCCGCGACCACAAGCACGCGGACCCTAACCGTGCTCCAAGAGGAGGTACAGGCACTACAATCAATCTCGCTTCGGGGGAGTGAGAGAGAGAGACGGGGAGGGGAGGGAGTGGACCTTGAAGAAGTTGACGACGTGGGCCTCGAGGAGCGGGCGGTGCCGGCCGAGGAAGGACGCGATGGCCTCCATCCACTCGCGGGTCTGCTCCGCCGTCTCGCACGACCGCGCGCCGCCAGTCGCCGGAGACGCCGCCATCGCGAGGGGAGAAGTGGTGAGCGAAACTAGCACAGCGCAACGAGCTGCGAGCGGGCCGGTTTCTCTCCCGCCTAAACGGGCCGTTCTGGGCCGAGAGGTGGGAGAACACGCGTCGGTCTGGGCCGCACGTCGGCAAACCAACAACCAACAGCCAAGGACGACGGATTCTCAAAAAGAAAAAATGACGACGGATTTCGTCTCAAAAAAAAAAACCCGACGACGACGGACGGGACGGACATGCCGATGAGGGCCCCGGTCAACGTCAGAAGACCACGGAGTGACTGGGTACCGACACCGGCAGGTGGGGCCGGCGACGTAAAAGCTGCCGACGCGCGTCGTGCCGTTATCGCTAGCTAGCTCGCACTAGCAGGCAGAGAAGAAAAACAGCCTAGCGAAAGCGCAGCAGGTCGCATCACATGTCGCATCGCCGTCAGATCTCATCAACCGACCGATCTCCGGCACTGTTGGCCGGGAACAGGGAAATCGGAGCCATTAACGACCTTCTCTTTTGGTCTCTTCTCCGTGTAGTATTTTATAATATTCCTATGCCCCGTTCTTCTGCCAGAATCTTTGAGCCTTTCTTTTTTAGTTTTGGATCATGTTTGCTTGATCTTGTTTATGCTTTTTGTGTGTGAATGAAGTAGTAGCTGGGGTGGCATCATGCGATGCAATTGGCTGGTACATGGTGACAGGAGAAAGGTGCGAAAATGAAGTGTCAAGCATCAACCAGGAGATATTGTGTACTTGCTGCCATTCGAATAATACTAATACGGAGTAATTTTGTGTTGCGTTTGGATGCCTATTACTTTGTCTACACGAATGTGTATCCTTATGGTGAGATTATGGGATCATGATGCTCAAAAGATGGAGAAGGAAAGAGATTACGGGGATCATGAACAGTTGAAGTGGTTGTGGTTGACGAAAACAACAAACCACAAACAGCCCGACACGCCAAGATGAATTTCTTACAAACAGGCGTGTGGAGCAATTTGATATTACCTTGAGATTTAGTGTCATGTTTATTCCTTTTGCCTTGTTGACATAGTTTAGTAGTGACATCGCCATATTCAACCAAAAGTGTAAGCATAAGAGTAGAACTAAAGCACGTACACACAATCTGAATTATGTATCCCAATGTGATTAATATGTTACCTTTTCCATTTAAAAATATACATTGCAAAAATAATGTCGTATAACGTGTTCTGCTCACACTTAAGAAAGAGGTTCGCTGTCGATATTACTCCGATATTATAAAGAATGGCGGAGTACCCGCCTTCTCGAGCATCCTATCTCACGAGTGCCCTCCACACCATCCATCTCATGCACGCCTCGCGCCAATTGCTGCCTGGCGCCTTCCCCATCATCCGGTCTTCGCGGGCGCTCCACATCGTGCTGATTTCTTAGGGGGTCCATGATGCGTGGGCCGTATGCGCGATCTGGCCACCTTTCTGCGGTAACTTTCGTTGCACATGCTTGCGTCATCTCGTACGTTGCACCGCGTGCACTGAGTGAGGGCGGGTCGGCCTGTAAGCATCATTCATCTCCTGCCATGTTGTTTGCCTCGCGCAAGCTGGGTGCGCGTGTGCGCCCGGGTCAGCATTTGAGCATCGTTTCATTTGCTGTTGGATGTTTAGTTTGTGCGAGTCGGGTACGCCCGCTCGGCCGGGAATCATGTGTGTGCTTGGTCGGCCTGGCTCGTTGCGGTGTGCTCGTGTGTTCATGTGGCCCCCCGTGTCTGGTGCTATCGGCTGGTTGTTGATGGGGTGGGCTTGAGATTCGCTCTATAGATGGGTGGCTTCGTCTCGGTTTATCCCGGGCTAGTAAGCGCTGGCGGGTGGATCCTCCGGGGTATGTGAAAGTGCATTGACACTCAATTACTATTTTGGCGTTGATAACAATAGGATTAGTGAGATCTAATGTTGGATATCATGTTTATCTCAGAACATTGGTATCTCATGTATGTGTGTGCCTACCCACTACAAAAAATACTTCCATGATGATACGTATTTATCACAATAGATCACGATTTTTGTCATGCATGTACATCTGTGGCGATTTTATGACAGGATTAAGATAGTCATACATGTGCTGTCATAGAAGTGTTACATGAGAATACTCAAATTATCATCACGAAAGTGACCACTTCCATGACGATAAATGACGCGTCATGGAAGTGTTTTCGTCAAGGGTAACCGAGTCGTCGTTAAGCTATTGGGTTCTGATTTGGATCCGATAACCCGTCAACAGTTCGGATCAATGGGGATTTTCCATGTGCAAAATTCTCATTGGCCAAAGAAACCACGTGTCGGCTAGGAGTCATGACAGATGTCATTCATCCAATGGACGAGACGGGCCTATGAAAAAGTGACACATGCCACGGCCCAACAGTAGCCCATTTTAGGTAAAAAGGTCGGCCCAGTCAAAGGCCCATAAGATTTACTCAGGTACTAGTGGGCCGGCCCACTAATGGCCTACTTAAACATGGCCCATTTACGGCCCACCACCAGATTTCCCCGTTAATTGTTCGCTCAGTCTTAGGGCCTCATTACGACCCAATGAGTTTTCAGCCTGTTAGAGGCCCGATGTAGAAATGGACCCATTTCAGCAAGGTGTGTCTTTCGGCCTAATAATGGCCCGTACTGCACATTGTTGGAAATACGCCCTGGAGGCAATAATAAAATGGTTATTCTTATATTTCCTTGTTCATGATAATTGTCTATTGTTCATGCTATAATTGTATTAACTGGAAACCATAATACATGTGTGAATACATAGACCACAACATGTCCCTAGTGAGCCTCTAGTTGACTAGCTCTTTGATCAATAGATGGTTATGGTTTCCTGACCATGGACATTGGATGTCATTGATAACGGGATCACATCATTAGGAGAATGATGTGATGGACAAGACCCAATCCCAAGCATAGCACAAGATCGTATAGTTCGTTTGCTAAGAGCTTTTCTAATGTCAAGTATCATTTCCTTAGACCATGAGATTGTGCAACTCCCGGATACCGTAGGAATGCTTTGGGTGTACCAAACGTCACAACGTAACTGGGTATGTATAAAGGTGCACTACAGGTATCTCCGAAAGTGTCTGTTGGGTTGGCACGAATCAAGACTAGGATTTGTCACTCGGTATGACGGAGAGGTATCTCTGGGCCCACTCAGTAATGCATCATCATAATGAGCTCAATGCGGCTAAGGAGTTAGTCACGGGATCATGCGTTATGGAACGAGTAAAGAGACTTGCCGGTAACGAGATTGAACGAGGTATTGGGATACCGATGATCGAATCTCGGGCAAGTAACATAGCGGTGGACAAAGGGAATTGTATACGGGATTGATTGAATCCCCGACATCCTGGTTCATCCGATGAGATCATCGTGGAACATGTGGGAGCCAACATGGGTATCCAGATCCAGCTGTTGGTTATTGGCCGGAGAGATGTCTCGGTCATGTTTGCATGGTTCCCGAACCCGTAGGGTCTACACACTTAAGGTTCGGTGATGCTAGAGTTGTTATGGGAAATAGTATGTGGTTACTGAAGGTTGTTCAGAGTCCCGGATGAGATCCCGGACGTGACAAGGAACTCTGGAACGGTCCGGAGGTGAAGATCGATATATTGGACAAAGGGTATTGGAGTTCGGAATTGTTCCGGGGGTACCGGGTGACGACCAGCGTGTCCGGAAGGGGTTTCGGAGGCCCCGGCAAGCGTTGGGGGCATTATGGGCCAAGGGGAGGGGGCACATCAGTCCACTAAGGGTCAGAGCGCCCCTCCCACCCCATCTTATGTAACCTGGAGAGGTGGGGCGCCTCCCCTAGGGCAGCCACCCCTCCCGGCTTGGGAGGGCAAGTTTCCTAGGGGTGGGGGCGCCAAAACCCATCTAGGGTTTCCCCTGTGGCCGCCGCCCCTCCCCTAGGGAAACCCTAGGGCATCTCCTCCTTCCCCTTCCCCCTATATATAGTGAGGGAGAGAGAGGGCAGTCGCACCCCTTCCCTTGGCGCAGCCCCTCCCTCCTCCAACACCTTCTCCTCCTCCGTAGTGCTTGGCGAAGCCCTGCAGGAGAACCACAAGCTCCACCACCACGCCATCGTGCTGCCGGAGCTCTCCCTCAACTTCTGCTCCCCCTTGCTGGATCAAGAAGGAGGAGACGTCCTCGAGCTGTACGTGTATTGAACGCTGAAGCGTTGTCCGTTCGGTGCTAGATCAGATCTTCTGTGATTTGAATCGCCGCGAGTACGACTCCATCAACCGCGTTCTTGTAACGCTTCCGCTTAGCGATCTTCAAAGGTATGAAGATGCACTTTCTCTCTCTCTCTCTCTCTCTCTCTCTCTCTCTTGTTTCTAGAATCTTCTAGATGGATCTTGGTGATAAGTAGGAAAATTTTGAATTATTGCTACGTTCCCCAACAGTGGTATCAGAGCCAGGTTTATGCGTAGATTCTATGCACGAGTAGAACACAAAGTAGTTGTGGGCAATGATTTGCTCAATTTGCTTACTGTTACTAGTCTTATCTTGATTCGGCGGCATTGTGGGATGAAGCGGCATGGACTGACCTTACACGTACGCTTACGTGAGACAGGTTCCACCGACTGACATGCACTTGATGCATAAGGTGGCTAGCGGGTGTGTCTCTCCCACTTTAGTCTGATCGGATTCGATGAAAAGGGTTCTTATGAAGGGTAAATAGCAATTGGCATATCACCGTTGTGGTTTTTGCGTAGGTAAGAAACGTTCTTGCTAGAAACCCATAGCAGCCATGTAAAACATGCAACAACAATTAGAGGATGTCTAACTTGTTTTTTGCAGGGTATGATATGTGATGTGATATGGCCAAAAGGATGTGATGAATGATATATGTGATGTATGAGATTGATTATATTCTTGTAATAGGAATCACGACTTGCTTGTCTATGAGTATGACAACCGGCAGGAGCCATAGGAGTTGTCTTAATTTATTCTACGACCTGTGTGTCAACGAGAATGCCATGTAATTACTTTACTTTATTGCTAACTGTTAGCCATAGTAGTAGAAGTAATAGTTGGCGAGACAACTTCATGAAGACACAATGATGGAGATCATGATGATGGAGATCATGGTGTCATGCCGGTGACAAAGGTGATCATGCCGCACCACAAAGATGGAGATCAAAGGCGCAAGATGATATTGGCCATATCATGTCACTTTATGATTTGTATGTGATGTTTGTCATGTTTACATCTTATTTGCTTAGAACGACGGTAGCATAAATAAGATGATCCCTCACTAAAATTTCAAGAAAGTGTTCCCCCTAACTGTGCACCGTTGCGAAAGTTCGTTGTTTCGAAGCACCACGTGATGATTGGGTGTGATAGATTCTAATGTTCGCACACAACGGGTGTAAGCCAGATTTACACACGCGAAACACTTAGGTTGACTTGACGAGCCTAGCATGTACAAACATGGCCTCCGAACACAAGAGACCGAAAGGTCGAACATGAGTCGTATAGTAGATACGATCAACATGGAGATGTTCACCGATGATGACTAGTCCGTCTCACGTGATGATCGGACACGGCCTAGTTGACTCGGATCATGTATCCCTTAGATGACTAGAGGTATGTCTATATGAGTGGGAGTTCATTAGATGAACTTAATTATCATAAACATAGTCAAAAGGTCTTTGCAAATTATGTCGTAGCTTGCGCTTTAGTTCTACTGTTGTAGATATGTTCCTAGAGCAAATTTAGTTGAAAGTTGATAGTAGCAATTATGCGGACTGGGTCTATAAACTGAGGATTGTCCTCATTGCTGCGCAGAAGGCTTATGTCCTTAATGCACCGCTCGGTGTGTTGAACCTCGAACGTCGTTTGTGGATGTTGCGAACATTTGACATACACGTTTTGATGACTACGTGATAGTTCAGTAATGTTAAACAGTTTAGAATTGAGGTGCCGAAGACGTTTTTTGAAACGTCGTGGAACATATGAGATGCTTCAAGGGCTGAAATTGGGATTTCAGGCTCGTGCCCATGTCAAGAGGTATGAAACCTCCGACGAGTTTCTTAGCCTACAAACTAAGGGAGAAAAGGTCAATCGTTGAGCATGTGCTCAGATTGTCTGAGTACTATACAATCACTTGAATCGAGTGGGAGTTAATCTTCCAGATGAGATAGTGATGTTTCTCCAAAGTCACTGCCACCAAGCTACTAGAGCTTCGTGATGAACTATAACATATCAGGAATAGATATGATGATCCTTGAGCTATTCACGATGTTTGACACCACAAAAGTAGAAATCAAGAAGGAGCATCAATTGTTGATGGTTAGTGAAACCACTAGTTTCAAGAAGGGCAAAGGCAATAAGGGATACTTCATGAAATGGCAAATCAGTTGCTGCTCTAGTGAAGAAACCCAAGGTTGAACCCAAACCCGAGACTAAGTGCTTCTATAATGAGGGGAACGGTCACTGAAGCAGAACTACCCTAGATACTTGGTAGATGAGAAGGCTGGCAAGGTCGACAGAAGTATATTGGATATAGATTATTTTAATGTGTACTTTACTAGTACTCCTAGTAGCACCAGGGTAATAGATACCGGTTCGGTTGCTAAGTGTTAGTAACTCGAAATAAAAGGCTACGAATAAACGGAGACTAGCTAAAGGTGAGGTGACGATATGTGTTGGAAGTATTTCAAGGTTGACGTTATCAAACATCGCACTCTCCCTCTACCATCGGGATTGGTGTTAAACCTAAATAATTGTTATTTAGTGTTTGCATTGAGCATAGACATGATTGGATTATGTTTATCGCAATACGGTTATTCATTTAAGGAGAATAATGGTTACTCTGTTTATTTGAATAATACCTTCAATGGTCTTGCACCTAAAATGAATGGTATATTGAATCTCGATCGTAGTGATACACATGTTCATGCCAAAAGATATAAGATAGTAATGATAGTACCACCTACTTGTGGCACTGCCATTTGAGTCATATTGGTATAAACCGCATGAAGAAGCTCCATGTTGATGGATCTTTGGACTCACTCATTTTTTTGAAAAGTTTGAGACATGCGAACCATGTCTGTTGGTATGTACACATGAAGAAACTCCATGCAGATGGATCGTTTGGACTCACTTGATTTTGAATCACTTGAGACATGCAAATCATACCACATGGGCAAGATGACTGAAAAGCCTCGTTTTCAGTAAGATGGAACAAGAAAGCATTTTGTTCGAAGTAATACATTTTGATGTGTGAAGTCCAATGAGTGATGAGGCACGCAGTGGATATCGTTATGCTCTTACTTCACAGATGATTTGAGTAGATGCTAAGTATATTTACTTGATGAAACACAAGTCTGAATTATTGAAAGGTTCAAGTAATTTCAGAGTGAAGTTGAAGATCGTCGTGACAAGAGGATAAAATGTCTATGATATGATCATATATAGAGATGAATATCTGAGTAATGAGTTTGGTATACAATTAAGACGTTGTGGAAATTGTTTCACAACTAATACCGCCTAGAACACCATAGTGTGATGGTGTGTCCGAACATCATAGATGCACCCTATTGGATATGGGGCATACCATGATGTCTCTTATCGAATTACCACTATCGTTTATGGGTTAGGCATTAGAGGCAACCACATTCACTTTAAATAGGGCACCACGTAATTCCGTTGAGATGACATCGTATGAACTATGGTTTAGAGAAACCTAAGTTGTCATTTATTAAAAGTTTGGGGCTGTGAAACTTATGTGAAAAGGTTTCATCCTGATAAGCTCAAACCCAAAACGAATAAATGCATCTTCATAGGTCACCCAAAATAGTTGGGTATACCTCCTATCTCAGATCCGGAAGCAAAAGTGATTGTTTTTAGAAATGGGTCCTTTCCCGAGGAAAAGTTTCTCTCGAAAGAATTGAGTGGGAGGATGGTGGAGACTTGATGAGGTTATTAAACTGTCACCTCAACCAGTGTGTAGCAGGGCACAGGAAGTTGTTCCTGTGGCGCCTACACCAGTTGAAGTGGAAGCTGATGATAGTGATCATGAAACTTTAGATCAAGTCACTACCAAACCTCGTAGGTTGACAAGGACGCATACTGCTTCAGAGTGGTATGGTAATCGTATCTTGGAGGTTATGTTGATAGACAACAATGAACCTACGAGCTATGGAGAACCGATGGTGGCCCCGGATTCCGACAAATGGCTCGAGGCCATAAAATCTGAGAGAGGATCCATGTATGAAAACAAAGTGTAGACTTTGGAAGAACTACTTGATAGTCGTAAGGCTGTTGGGTACAAATGAACTTTAAAAGGGAAGACAGACAATGATGGTATGTGTGACCATTAAGAAAGCTCGACTTGTCGCTAAGATGTTTTCCGACAAGTTCAAGGAGTTGACTACGTTGAGACTTTCTCACTCTTAGCGGTGCTAAGAGTCTGTTGGAATTATATTAGCAGTTACTGCATTATTTAGGAAATCTTGCAGATAGGATGTAAAAACATTGTTTCCTCGACGATTTTCTTGAGGAAAGGTTGTATATGATACAACCAGAAGTTTTTGTCAATCCTAAAAGATGCTAACAAGCATGCAAAGCTCCAGCAATCCTTCTAAGGACTGGAGTAAGCATCTCGGAGTTGGAATATACGCTTTGATGAGATGATCAAAGATTTTGGGTTCATACAAAGTTTATGAGAAACTTGTATTTCCAAAGAAGTGAGTGGGAGCACTATAGAATTTCTGATGAGTATATGTTGTTGACTTATTGTTGATCGGAAATGATGTAGAATTTCTAGAAAGCATATAGGGTTATTTGAAAAGTGTTTTTCAATTGAAAACCTGGATTAATTTACTTGAACATTGAGCATCAAGATCTATAAGGATAGATTAAAATCGCTTGATAGTACTTTCAAATGAATACGTACCGTGACAAGATTTTGAAGGAGTTCAAAATAGATCGGCAAAGAAGGAGTTCTTGGCTGTGTTATAAGGTGTGAGTATTGAGTAAGACTCTAGACCTGACCACGGCAGAGAAGAGAGAAAGGACGAAGGTCGTCCCCTATGCTCTGCAGTATGTTGTGCTATGTACCGCACCTGAAGTGTTCCTTGCCATGAGTCAGTCAAGGAGTACAAGAGTGATCCAGGAATGGATCACTGGACAATGGTCAAAGTTATCCTTAGTGGACTAAGGAATTTTTCTCGATTATGGAGGTGGTAAAAGAGTTCGTCGTAAAGGGTTACGTCGATGCAAACTTTGACACTAATCTGGATGACTCTGATTAGTAAACCGTATTCGTGTAGTAGAGCACTTATTTGGAATAGTTCCAAATAGCGCGTGGTAGCTGCATCTACAAGATGACATAGAGATTTGTAAAGCACACACGGATCTGAAAGGTTCATACCCATTGACTAATAACCTCTCTCACAAGCGAGATATGATCAAACCCCATGGGTGTTGAATTCATTACAATCACACAGTGATGTGAACTAGATTATTGACTCTAGTGCAAGTGGGAGACTGTTGGAAATATGCCCTAGAGGCAATAATAAAATGGTTATTATTATATTTCCTTGTTCATGATAATTGCCTATTGTTCATGCTATAATTGTATTAATTGGAAACCGTAATACATGTGTGAATACATAGACCACAACATGTCCCTAATGAGCCTCTAGTTGACTAGCTCATTGATCAATAGATGGTTATGGTTTCCTGACCATGGACATTGGATGCCATTGATAACGGGATCACATCATTAGGAGAATGATGTGATGGACAAGACCCAATCCTGAGCATAGCACAGGATCATGTAGTTCATTTGCTAAGAGCTTTTCTAATGTCAAGTATCATTTCCTTAGACCATGAGATTGTGCAACTCCTGGATACCGTAGGAATGCTTTGGGTGTACCAAACATCACAACGTAACTGGGTGGCTATAAAGGTGCACTACAAGTATCTCCGAAAGTGTCTGTTGGGTTGGCAAGAATCAAGACTGGGATTTGTCACTCCGTATGACAGAGAGGTATCTCTGGGCCCACTTGGTAATGCATCATCATAATGAGCTCAATGTGACTAAGGAGTTAGTCACGTGATCATGCGTTACGGAACAAGTAAAGAGACTTGCCGGTAACGAGATTGAACAAGGTATTGGGATACCGACGATCGAATCTCGAGCAAGTAACATACCGGTGGACAAAGGGAATTGTATACGGGATTGATTGAATCCCCGACATCGTGGTTTATCTGATGAGATAATCATGGAACATGTGGGAGCCAACATGAGTATATAGATCCTCCTGTTGTTTATTGGCCGGAGAGATGTCTCGGTCATGTCTGCATGGTTCCCGAACCCGTAGGGTCTACACACTTAAGGTTCAGTGACGCTAGAGTTGTCATGGGAAATAGTATGTGGTTACCGAAGGTTGTTAGGAGTCCCGGATGAGATCCCGGCATGACGAGGAACTCCAGAATGGTCCGGAGGTGAAGATCAATATATTGGACGGAGGGTATTGGAGTCCAGAACTGTTCAGGGGGTACTAGGTGATGACCAGCGTGTCCGAAAGGGGTTTCGGAGGCCCCGACAAGCATTGGGGGACATTATGGGCCAAGGGGAGGGGTCACATCAGCCCACTAAGGGGTTGAGAGCCCCTCCCACCCCATCTCACGTAACCTGGAGAGGTGGGGGCTCCTCCCCTAGGGCAGCCACCCCTCCCGGCTTGGGGGGCAAGTTTCCTAGGGGTGGGGGCGCCCAAACCCATCTAGGGTTTCCCCTATGGCCGCCGCCCCTCCCCTAGGGAAACCATAGGGCGTCTCCTCCTTCCCGTTCCCCTATATATAGTGAGGGAGAGAAAGGGCAGATGCACCCCTTCCCCTGGCGCAACCCCTCCCTCCTCCAACACTTCCTCCTCCTCCGTAGTGCTTGGCGAAGCCCTGCAGGAGAACCACAAGCTCCGCCACAATGCCATCATGCTGCCGGAGCTCTCCCTCAACTTCTCCTCTCCCCTTGCTGGATCAGGAAGGAGGAGATGTCCCCGGGCTGTACGTGTGTTGAACGCAGAGGCGCCGTCCGTTCGGCGCTAGATCGGATCTTCCGCGATTTGAATCGCCGCGAGTACGACTCCATCAACCGCATTCTTGTAACACTTCTGCTTAGCGATCTTCAAAGGTATGAAGATACACTTTCTCTCTCTCTCTTGTTGCTAGAATCTTCTAGATGGATCTTGGTGATACGTAGGAAAGTTTTGAATTATTGCTACGTCCCCAACACACATGGGCCATATATGATCAGATGCGACATTCGGCCCATTAACGGCCCGCGATCTCGGTGGCAACATTTCAGCCCAACCGGACTTTGGGCTTGTTAAAGGGTTGTTTTACAATTCGGCCCGTTGGTGCCTCTATTAAGATTTCCACCTATTACAGGCCCATGGGATGATTGGGCCAACCAAGGACCGAGATATGTTTTGGCCTGATAACGGCCCGTCATGTAAGTGGGCCAATAAAGGCCCGAGGTATATTTCAGCCTGCTAAAGGCCCGTGGACTACTCTTGAAAATTGAGGCCGAACATGCTTGGTTGGCCTTGCTCGTGCGTGGTGTGCTTCTGTGTTCGGGTGGACCCCCGTGTTGGGTGCTATCAACTGGTTGTTGATGGGGGTGGGCTCGAGGTTCTCTTTGTAGATGGGTGGCCTCGTCCTGGTTTATTCAGAGCTGGTAAGTGATACGTCTGCAACGTATCTATAATTTTTGATTGTTCCATGCTATTATAGTATCAATCTTGGGTGTTTTATATGCAATTATATATCATTTTTGGGGACTAACCTATTAACTTAGTGCTAAGTGCCAGTTGTTGTTTTTTTGCCTGTTTTTAGTTTTCGAGGAAATCGGTACCAAACGAAGTCCAAATGCCATGACACTTTTTGACGATATTTTTATAGACATAAGCAACCCTAGAAGCTTAGGGAGGAGGCCAAAAGACGAAGGAGTGGGCCAGAAGACACATGGATGCGCCCAGGGGGTAGTCGCACTCGTGTGCCTCGTGGGCCCCTCGTTCCTTCGTTTGACCTAATTCCAACTCTATAGATTCTCTAAAATCGGGAAACCGATAGAGAGCCACCCAAAATACTTTTTTTCCGCCGCAAGGTTCTGCTCTTGTGAGATCCCATCTGGAGGCCATTTCTAGTACTCTATCGAAGGGGGAATCGATCACGGAGGGCATGTACATCAACCTTGTTGCCCTTTCGATGATGTGTGAGTAGTTTACCACAGACCTACGGGTCCATGGCTAGTAGCTAGATGGCTTCTTCTCTCTCTTTGATCTTAAATACAATATTCTCCTTGATGTTTTTGGATATCTATTTGATGTAATCTCTTTTTCCGGTGTGGTTGTTGGGATCCGATGAATTGTGGGTTTATGATCAGATTATCCATGAATATTATTTGAGTCTTCTCTGAACTCTTTTATGCATGATTATTATAGCTTTGTATTTCTCTTTGATCTATCCATTTGGTTTGGCCAACTAGATTATTTATCTTGCAATGGGAGAGGTGCTTTGTGATGGGCTCGATCTTGCGGTGCTCAATCCCAGTGACAGAAAGGGACATGACACGTATTTTTATAGTTTCCATCAAGGATAAATCGACGGGGTTTGTTCATATTGATTGGATATACTTTGTCTACATCATGTCATCTTGCTTAAGGCGTTACTCCATTCTTTATGAACTTAATACCCTATATGCATGCTGGATAGCGGTCGATGTGTGGGGTAATGGTAGTAGATGCTGGCAGGAGTCAGTCTACTTGACGTGATACCTATATACATGATCATTGCCTTGAATATCGTCATAACTATGCGCTTTTCTATCAATTGCCCAACAGTAATTTGTTTATCCACCATATGCTTTTGTTCGAGAGAGAAGCCTCTAGTGAAAACTATGGCCCCTGATACGTCTCCAATGTATCTATAATTTTTTATTGTTCCATGCTATTATATTATCATTCTTGGATGTTTTACAATCATTTTATAGCAACTTTATATCATTTTTTGGGACTAACCTATTGACATAGTACCCAGCGCCAGTTGTTGTCTTTTGCTTGTTTTTTTTACTTCGCAGAATATCAATATCAAATGGAGTCCAAACGAAGTGAATTTTTTTGAAGATTTTTTCTGGACCAGAAGACACCCAGTGGGCTAAAGAGGTACCAGAGGGGAGGCTCGAGGTGGGCACAACCCACCAGGGCGCGCCAGGAGGCCCAAGCGTGCCTAGGGGGGTTGTGCCCCCCTTGGTGACCTCCGGCACAGCCTCTTCGCCCTATAAATTCCCAAATATTCCAGAAACCCAAGGGGAGTCGACAAAACACAAATCCAGCTTCCACAAGTTCTAGAACCACGAGACCCAATCTAGACACCATCACGGAGGAGTTCATCATCCTCATTGGTCCCTCTCCGATGATGCGTGAGTAATTCACCATAGACCTACAGGCCCGTAGGAAGTTGCTAGATGGCTTCCTCTCTCTCTCTCTCTCTCTCTCTCTCTTGATTCTCAATACAATGGTCTCTTGGAGATCTATTTGATGTAACTCTTTTTGCGGGGGATCCGATGAACTTTGAGTTTATGATCAGTGATACGTCTCCAACGTATCTATAATTTTTGCTTGTTCCTTGTTGTTATATTATCATTCTTGGATGTTTTACAATCATTTTATAGCAACTTTATATCATTTTTTTGGGACTAACCTATTGACATAGTGCCAGTGCCAGTTGCTATTTTTTGCTTGTTTTTTACTTCGCAGAATATCAGTACCAAACGGAGTCCAAACGCAGCAAAACATTTTGGACTAGAAGACACAAGATGGGCCAAAGAAGTACCAAAGGGGAGGCCTGAGGTGGGAACAACCCACCAAGGCGCACCCAAGGGGTTGTGCCCCCCTCGGGGACCTCCCACACCACCTCTTCACCCTATAAATACCCAAATATTCCAGAAACCATAGTGGGGTCGACGGAAACACAATTCTAGCTGCCGCAAGTTCCGGAACCATGAGATACAATCTAGACTCCATCACGGAGGGGTTCATCATCCTCATTGGTGCCTCTCTGATGATGCGTGAGTAGTTCATCATAGACCTACGGGTCCGTAGTCAGTAGCTAGATGGCTTCCTCTCTCTCTCTCTCTCTCTCTCTCTCTCTCTCTTGATTCTTAATACAATGGTCTCTTGGAGATCTATTTGATGTAACTCTTTTTGCGGTGTGTTTGTTGGGATCTGATGAACTTTCAGTTTATGATCAGATCTCTATCCATGAATATTATTCGAGTCTTCTTTTGATCTCTTTTATGCATGATTATTTATAGCCACGTATTTATTCTTGTAATCTTTGGTTTAGTTAGGCCAACTAGAATGATTTTTTTTGCCATGTGAAGAGGCGCTTTTTGATGCGTTCGATCGTGCGATGTTCTTTCCCAGTGACAAAAGGGGCAGCAAGTCACGCATGTATCGTTGCTATTAAGGATAATAAGATGGGGGCTATTCCTACATGAATAGATCTCGTCTATATCATGTCATCATTCTTATTGCATTACTGTGTTTCACCATGAACTTAATACACTAGATGCATGTTGGATAGCGGTCGATGTGTGGAGTAATAGTAGTAGATGCAGGTAGGAGTCGGTCTACTAATCTTGGATGTGATGCCTATATATTGATCATTGCCTTGGATATCGTCATAATTATTCGATCTTCTATCAATTGCCCAATAGTAATTTGTTTACCCACCGTGTGCTATTTCTTGAGAGAATCCACTAGTGAAATCTACGACCCCCGGGTCTATTCTTTATCATATTTGCTTTGAGATCTATTTTTATTCGCTTTTGTTTTCAGATCTATTATTCCAAAAACCCAAAAAATACTTTGCTGCACTTTTTTGTTACTTATTTTATTTTGCATTTTATCGAGATCTATTTACCCAATCTATCACATCCCGTCAACTTGGCATTTTCTGGCGTCGTTACCCATAGAGGTATTGACAACCCCTCATAAGCGTCGGGGTGCAAGTATTTGTTCTTTGTGTGAAGGTACCGTTTACATAGTGTTGCTTGGTTCTCCTACTGGATTGATAACCTTGGTTTCCTAGCTGAGGGAAATACCTACCTACCGTAGTTGTACTGCATCATCCCTTCCTCTTCGGGGAAATACCGACGTAGTTCAAGCGACATCAAAAGGAATTTCTGGCGCCATGGCCAGGGAGACATCATCAACATCTATCAGGTCCTAATCATAAATATCATCTCCTTGCAATTTATATTATTTGCCATTTGCCTCTCGTTTTCATTTCCACCACTTCACAAAAATTTGTCGTTTTACTTGCCCTCTTTTTCGTTCGCCGTTTTCTCATCAGATCTCTTATTTGCTTGAATTTTTCATCATGAGTGATTTCAGTATGGCAGAAATAGATGATGGCCTAACTCCTAAATTTGGACGATCTGGCAATCTGGATGCTAAATTTTTTTTTGGGGCAAGGGAATGTTATGGGAAAAGAACATATCCAAGAATTTTTCAGTTGTGTTGGAAATTTGACTCTTGATGATGCTCCTGTATTTGAAAGAACTAAATCTTCTGCGAAAGCTATTTTAGCACTAGTTCTGAAACTTGAAAATAGATTTATCCATACACATCCTACTTTGCAAAGATTGTTTTATGAGCTACCAGTTATAAAGGATCCTAGGCAAAAAAAATTAGCTACCATTGTTCTTATGAATGAATTTGACTACATAGTACGTGAAGCTTGGGAAATTTTTGATTTTTTATGGTATGAGCCATGAAAAACCGGTGGTAAATTAGATCCTTTATAATAGTGATTATATGTTGAGACATTTGCTTGGAAATAATCAAATTTTTATGAGAACCTTAAAAAGGAAATCCCAATTTTAGATATAATCCAACAAGTTTTCAATTATGTTAATCAACACTATTCTTGGATTGTGGCCGAAAATCAAAGGGGGTATGTAGATGGGAAACTTGATAATGCTAAAATTTCTATGGATAATGTGTTTCAAGTTATTTTTGCAAAACCTGCGGATAAGAACACATCTATGAAAAATAAAACCAAAGATGGCAATACTTGAATCTATGCATTATGCCTAGCTAGGGGCATAAAACGATAGCGCTTATTGGGAGACAACCCAATGAATAAATTTTATTTTTGCCTTTTTCTTTCTGTTCTTGAGTGTTTACACAATAATGCTACTAATGTCTGCTAGAACTACGTCGGTATTTCCCCAAAGAGAAACAGATGATGTGGCACAACAACGGTAGGTATTTCCCTTAGTGATGAGACCAAGGTTATAGAACCAGTAGGAGAACCATGCAACACAACGTGAACAACCCCTGCACACAAATAACAAATACTCGCACCCCGACATGTTAAAGGGGTTGTCAATCCCTTTCGGGTAACGGTGCCAGAAATTGGCGAGGAGACGGGATAAAGTTGTAATCGATAGGATAAATGGAGCGCAAATAAAATAAAGTTCAACAAGGTAGTTTTGTATTTTTGGTTTAATAGAACTGAAAATAAAGGGAAAGGAAAATAGATCGCAAAGGCAAATATGATAAAGAAGAGACCCGGGGGCCGTATGTTTCATTAGTGGCATCTCTGAGAAAAATAGCAAACGGTGGGAAAACAATACTGTTGGGCAACTGATAGAACTTCAAATAATCATGACGATATCGAGGCAAAGATCGTTATATAGGCATCATGTCCAAGATTAGTAGACCAGAAAAACAGGTAGTAGTTTTCTTGAGCACATATCTGGGAAAGGTTGCCACACTTTATATATGTCCATACGCTAATGCAACACCATTCGAATAGTACAAATATACACTAATCCAGTGGCTAGTGCAATAGTAGAGTAGTTTTTTTTATTACGGGGTACAATACAATGGTTTTGCTGAACAGATTTCCATAAGCTAGCACTGGAAGATTTCTATAAGCATTAACAATACAAAATGTAAAGGTAACAAGTTTCAACATTCTTATACTAGTTGTGCAACAGCATTAAACCAAATACAAAAGTCTGAAGGTAACTAGCATTATTAACTAATGACAGTATAAAAAATGCAAACCATGTAGCTTCAAGGTAAATATCATTTCGAACTCGAGGGGACTTCAAAATTTTCTATCCCAATCTTGATAATCGATCAAACATAAAAACTTGATCAAACGGATCAAGAGAACAGCCGGAGGAGGAGGTGCCCACTCTTGACCTTTCCTCTTCTCTTCGTAATTTTTTGTGCAGTTTAACCAAAATAAAATGACATCAGCGCCTTGGCATTTTGGTGACACTGTACAAAAAAATTGACTTATCTCAGGAAAGTGAGGTATGTAATCTGTAAGCATTAACAGTGCAAAAATCTGAAGGTAGTAGTTTCATTGTTGGTATACTGGTTGTGCAACAACATTAGAATACCTTAGCTAGAAAATATTTAGTACATCCACAATCAATAGCTAACACTAAAAAAAGACACATCCGTGAGATGTTGGGCCGAACGAAGTTTTTTCTGTCATACTTATGACACTTCTATGACGATAGTTGTGACAAAACCCGGTAGAAGTAGGAGCCCACCAATGATAGAAATGCATATTGAAACGCTTTTGCAAGGTGGATATCATTACATCAACATTACATAATAGTGGGGATACATACAAAAGGCATACAATGCCACATGAATACAACGTCATCTTACATAAGAGCATCATCCGACTACAGATGAAACACAAACAGAAACTCAAACGACATCCACCCTGCTAGCCCAGGCTGCCGACCTGGAACCTATCCCCTGATCGAAGAAGCAGAAGAAGAACTCAACGCAAGCAAGCATCGCTCTCGCGTCATGATCATCGCATAACCTGTACCTGCAACTGTTGTTGTAGTAATCTGTGAGCCACGAGGACTCAGCAATCCCATTACCATGGGTATCAAGACTAGCAAAGCTTAATGGGAAAGGAAGGGGTAAAGTGGTGAGGTTGCAACAACGACTAAGCATATATGGTGGCTAACATACGCAAATAAGAGCGAGAAGAGAGCAAATGGAACGGTCGTGAAACTAGCAATGATCAAGAAGTGATCCTGAACTCCTACTTACGTCAAATATAACCCAAAAACCGTGTTCACTTTCCAGACTCCACCGAGAAGAGACCATCACGGCTACACACGCGGTTGATGCGTTTTAATTCGGATCTGGTGTCAAGTTATCTATAATCGGACATTAACAAATTCCCATCTGCCTATAACCGCAGGCACGGCTTTCAAAAGTTTATACCCTGCAAGGGTGTCCCAACTTAGCCCATGATAAGCTCTCGCAATCAACGAAGGATATACCTTCTCCTAGGAAGACCCTATCAGACTTGGAAACCCGGTTTACAAGACATTTCGACAATGGTAAAACAAGACCAGCAAAGCCTCCCGCTGTGCCGACAAATCCCGATAGGAGCTGCACATATCTCGTTCTCAGGGCACACCGGATGAGCCAGACGTCGGGTTGGCATAGACCCTAGTTGCCCAGGGGGCTCCGGACATCGCTCTGTTTGGATCAACACTTAGACAAGCATTGGCCCGGGGGGGCTAAAATAAAGATGACCCTCGGGTTGGCCGACCCAAGGGAAAGGTAGGTGGTGGTGAGGCAAATGGTAAAACCAATGTTGGGCCTTGCTGGAGGAGTTTTATTCAAAGCGAACTGTCAGGGGGGTCCCATAAATCACCCAACCGCGTAAGGAATGCAAAATCCGGGAACATAACACCGGTATGACGGAAACTAGGGCGGCAAGAGTGGAACAAAACACCAGGCATAAGGACGAGTCTTCCACCCTTTACCAAGTATATAGATGCATTAATAATATAAGAGATATTGTGATATCCCAACCAAAATCCTGTCCACCATGGAGAAATCTTCAACTTCACCTGCAACTAGCAACGCTATAAGAGGGCTGAGCAAAGCGGTAACATAGCCAAGCAACGGTGTGCATAGGAAAGGTGTCAAAGGTTAGAGGTTCATGGCAATATGGGAGGCTTGATAAACAGGTGATAGGTAGCGCAACAAAGCGATAGAACGAAGCAACTAGCATAGCAATGATAGTAGTGAGATCCAGGGTAGCGGTCATCTTGCCTGAAATCCCTCAAGGAAGAAGAACGAGTCCATGAAGAAGACGAACGGATGAAGCCGAACCAAGCGTAGACGAACAAATCCTCACGATCGCAACGATACGGGAACTATCGAGAAGAAGCACACAACATGGTAAACACACCACACATATATACAAGACATGATGCTCAACCAAGTATTATGCAAGACAAGACTACATGAAGCTACTCATGGCAAGAGATGATGCAAACAAGAGAAACACATCAAAGCAAGTTTAAATGAGGCCGGGAACAACATATAACAATTCTGGTAAGTCCTCATATGCCTATTTCGAAATTGGTCCAGATCTGAACAAACATTAAGTTGAAGTTGTTAAACAGCAATTTAAGATATACCAAGATGATCTACACGAGATTCTAGTCAAGTTACATATAAAGTTCATTAGATTTGGAGCTACGGCCTAGAAGATATGAGCAAAACAAGTTAAACATGGCATTGATGCAAAATGCATACAAACATCAAGCAAACACCTCAAAAAATGGATGCAACATGATAATATGGAACTACATGCAATTCTAAGCAAGTTTCATATAGAGCACACTCAAAACGGAGCAACGGTTCAACACACCCACACTATATAAGTTATAGCAACAATCTGTCCAAAACTGCAACTAGGCATATTGCAAGCATCAAAACAATAAGCTACAACATCTCAACATGAAAAAAAAACATGGGCATGATGTACATGTAAAGCATAAAAAAACATGAACACTGAGCTAACTCCAGAAATCACTAGAACATGCTCAAACACACATGGCAAGATTGCAAATAATATCAGTTTCAAACTTTGCAGAAATTAACATCAGGTTGCAATGTTCAGAGCTATCAAACAACATGTTACAGGAACTTAACATGGAAAACAAAGGCATGGGATGAACCTACTAAATGCATAGACCAAATGTCCTTTACTGACCATGAGCCAAAAAGGATCAGAAGATATGATGGCACCCATGTAAACATGGCAAGTTATATGACAGATTCCAACATGGCAGGAACAACGATAAGTAGGCATCTAGATGAGCTTGTAACACTCACCACAGAGAATTACATGGCATGGCAAGGCAACCAACAGTAAGAAGACATGTTTATGAAGCTAAGAATGGCAAGATCAAGTTCATAGGGTGCGTGGATCACTAACAACAAGCATGGCAACAACTGAACTCAATGTTAACACGCTGACAGCAACATTATTTAGCAACTTTGGAGCAAGATTACAACAAGCTACAGCAGGCCATAAATGCAACCAGGGGCATGTATGGATAGATCATAACATGTAGAACAAAACACCCTTAGGGGACATCTCCAGATTATGCATATAATGCCTTGTAGTAGCAGGTTTACATAGCATCACGAAATAACAGATTCAGCCTAGCAAAACAGCAACAACGAGTACCCTACTTAACAAGCTCGATTCACTCACCACAAGTCATGGCATGACAATATAAGCATAGCATCAGCAAGAAGACATGTTTATGAAACAAACCAAGGCAAGAACAAGTTCATAGCATGCAAGGATCAACTACAACAACCTTGGCAAAATTGAATAACATGTAAACAATCTGCCAGGAAACATTTTATAGCAAAAGTAGAGCACAAAAATGACATGCCAGACTACTCCATAATTGCAACCAGGGGCATGAATGGATAGAAAATAACCATATGTTCAAAACATCCTTACTGAAGTATCTCAAAATAGGCATGGATCTCTCTGTAGCATCATGTTTACATGGCATCAAAATAACAGTAGAACAGGGACTAAAATCAGCAACATCACGAAGCCTAGTTTGCATGCTTGTGCTAGTCACCACATTGATCACAAAAATACATGGCATACACCACTGTAAAGATGGCATGACATAGATCAAAACACATGTAGACATCAACCTCATAGGATGCACACATTAAACATGGCAAAAATGACAAATGAGCATGTTCTGTTAACAGACAACAGACAACATCATATAGCACTCTTGCGACGATGATTCAGGCACCAAGATGAGCTCAAATGAACATGATGCAATGGAATGAAATGTATAGCATCTCACAATGAACATTTTGACATATTACACTCAGCAAACGGAGCCACACACATGAAGTTACAACAGGTCAAAGCATGCAACATTTTATGAGTTTATGGAGACTTAGTACTTCTTAAAAAAAAACAGAACAAGCGTGATTTAGATAAGCGGCGCCCAGGGCGGGGAATGGAGGGCTAGCTCACCATGGGCTTGGCCCAAGTTGGGGGATAGGGTTGGCAGGCCGAGGCGCTGGGCCGGGGCCCACGTGGGCGCGGTCAACAAGCAGGGCGGATCGGGGCGAGGTGCGGCGGCGACGCCCGAACTCCGACGAGGGAGCTCCGTCAAGCAAGGCGAGGCGGGAGGGGTCCCGGCCAGATCCGGGCGGATCGGGTCAGGCCGGACCGGTTCCCGAAGGCGGCGAGGCCGGGCGGCGATGTGAACTCTGGGCGGCGGCGGGAGCTTCGGGAGGCGACGGGAGGAGCGAGCTCAGAGCTCCGGTGGCGGCGAGAACCCGCGGGGAAGAGAGAGAGTGAGGCGGCAAAGAAGAGAGAGGAAGGGAGGAGACGCGGCGGTGGGCTCGCCTGGGAGGCGTAGGACGTCGGAGGGGCGCGGCGAGGTCCTGCGACGGAGCCGGCGAGCACCGCGGCGGCGGGGAGGCGAGCGGGATCCAGGCGGCGGTGCGGGGTCGGGCCGGCCCGGGCTCCGATGGGCTCCAGAGGGCCCGCGCGGGCTTGGGCGGGCCGGCGGCGGGGAGGCGGCGGAGTGTACATGTGGTAGTTTCGGATTGGGCGCGGGACGGCGGCTGGACATGTCCGGCGGCGGAGAGAGAGCGAGGCTAGGGTTTGATCTACGGAAATTTCGGGGGAGGTGCACCTATTTGTAGGTAGACGGAGCTAGGAGAGTCCAAATGAGGAGCGGTTTTCGCCCACACGATCGTGATCGAATGACCGAGAGCATGGAGGGGGTTAGGATGGGCTTTGGGCCACTTTGGAGGGGTGTTGGGCTGCAAAGAGAAAGGGGGGTTTCGGGCTACGCGGTTAACCGTTGGAGTATCAAACGACCTCCAAATGGCACGAAACTTGACAGGCGGTCTACCCGTGGTATACCAAGGCCGCTTGGCAAACCTCGGGCCATTCCGAGAAAGTTTAACACCCGCACACGAAACAAGGTCTGAGAGGGGCGACAGGGCACGTGCGAGAGGTCTGGACTCTAACGGACAACGGAGAGAACCGGGAGAACCTGAACGGATGCAAGTTTTGAAAAACATGCGGATGAAATGCAGATGATGACATGGCAAGATGCAACACGCAAGCAAATGACATGGCAACTACGGAGAATAACTGGAAGACACCTGGCGCATCGAATCTGGGGCGTTACAACACTCCTCCACTAATAAGAGATCTCATCCCGAGATCTGAGGACCGAGACGGAAGAGAAAGAGGAATGAGGTGAAACAAGAACTCAAGAGAAAATCAAGGAATCGAGAGCACTCGAGAAGAAGAGAGGAATGACATGAATGACAAGAATCGAAAGCTCACAGAATCAGATAGACTATGAAACCACTCCGGTTAGAACAAGATAAGAAACGAATAAGACTGAAGGATTTAGGCAGCACTTCGACTGAAAATGGAAGGAAAAGAACACGAGCTTGAGAGGATGGAATGATAATTGATGAAGACATGACACAAAACCTCCAGAAAGAATTGAAATTGAATGAAAAGAACTTAGAAGGAAAGGTTGAACGGAGTTGTTGAGAAAATCAACAACGGAAGAATAAACTTGTTGTGGTCTTATAGATAACATCTCCTAGAACATAAGGTGATAACCGGACACAAACAGAAATGATTGGAAAGCTTAGAAGAATGAAGAAAAGCAAAACTCCACTTCAAAAGAATACGGAGACTTAATTGCACTTCGAGATGAGAAGAAAAGATACTTGAACTCCACCGACAAAATCTTGATGAACTCTTGAAAGAATGAATTAAATCATGAAGAACCACCATGAAGAACTCCGGTAACAAAAGAATGATGAGATAGAATTGAAGGATGAAAGAATAAGATGAGCATTGCGATGATTTAGATGGAGGTTCCGACAAAATAGTCGAGGAAAATTTGAACTCCGGAAAAGAAAAGATGGGAAACACTTGGAACTAGAATTTATTCCTCATGAACAAACTCCGAAGGAAGGGATTACCCGCTTTGAGGAAATAAGAATAAGATTTATTGTATGCCTATCCTTCATCAAATTAAATTGATGACAAGCAATGGATTTTTGCATACTACTTATTCTTATTGAAAAGGATTGAGAAGTAAATGGCGCAAAACTTGAGAAAGTCTTCATGAACAACCGGTAGGATTGAAAGAAGGAATGGATTGATACGATATACTAGGAAAAGAATCTGAATGAACCACCATGAATTCAAAAATGACTGATGAAAGAGACTTAATCACCAGGAAGAATTAGAAGGACAAATATGCTTGAGGGGATTTAGATGCAAGAGAATGGGAAGAACTCGAGCTGATTAACGAACATTTGAATGAAGCGCCGGGATAAATAGAGAACGATAGCTGGAATGATGGCCTCCGGCGAAAAGAAACGGGAAAACAACTTCTGACATCCTCCGGATGGGTAAGAAAAGGAATAACTGACAAATGGAATAATTCGAGAGGAAGATATGAAGCTAGAACCACGAATCTTCGGGAGAACAAACAAGATTTAAGAGGAACTCTTCTTCGATCTTCAAATGATGACGAGAAACACCCCCAAAATTACTGAGATACTCCGGGATAATGAAAAAGAGGGAGGGTTGAACCAACAATGAAAAGAATTTGAAAGCGATCTTAGAGAAGGCATCTGACTGATGGGATCCATTCTTACGTCACACTTGAAAAGAATTGAGAATAACTCCAGGGGGATTAGAAGAGTCAGGTAAGATCCTGGGAAAAGACCTGTGGGTTAGGGCCCACTGAAGAGAAAACACTGTTGGCAAGGATTGTTGAAAAGATAGATGATGCACCAGAACAATTGAAATATTTGAATGAGGTGACAACCTCGAATTAATTCGAACATAGAAGAATCTCCTGAGATGTCTTGAACACTCCGGAAGGATAGAATGGCGAGAGGCAAACGAGGAAGGAGAACACTTGATCCAAGGAAAAGAATGTGATCACCCGAAAAAGTTAAATTGAGTGCACCGGAAAAGAGATGAAGAATGTCGAACGAGATTAGAATTCACCGGTTGAAATAATTTATAAAAGATTGAAGAGGTTCCGCACGAATGAGATAGGTGGTCAAGAGAGAGTCGGACTCCGGGAAGAAAAAGGGTGGGAGGGCGGGAAAACAAAGGCAACTTGGAAGGGGGAACCGACGAATAACTTGAAGAGAAGACACCGGTTGACATAATTGAGGAAAGAAAGCAAACTTCGCACGAGTAGGATGGATACTCGATTACGGACTCCGGCTCCGAGATGAAAAGGGGTGGGCGGGTGGGAAAAGAAAACAATTCAGGATTGAACTTGGCAAAGATGAAGAGGCTCGAGTCAACTTGACGAGAAATGCACCGGATAAAAGAGCTGAGGAACAATGATCGGAAAACAAACTGCGTGATCCTAAAGAAAGTTTGAAAGGGGAAGAGGAGTAATTCAAAACACCTACGTCAAGATTCCTTACCAGAGCGACGAAGGGGCCGAGGAGTAAAAAGAATTCCTACTCTCAGATATAACTAGACTCAGAAAACAGTTTTCTTCTAGACTCTACAGCGGCCAAACTACACGATCACTCAAGGGGGCTCCTGAGGCCGGTCGAGGCTCTGATACCAACTTGCCACGCCCAATATGCGATACTATCCTAAAGAGACTCGAAGGTCCCACCAAGGATAGAAACGCATATTGAAACGCTTTTGCAAGGTGGATATCATTACATCAACATTACATAATAGATGGGGATACATACAAAAGGCATACAATGCCACATGAATACAACATCGTCTTACATAAGAGCACCATCCGACTACGGATGAAACACAAACAGAAACTCAAACGACATCCACCCTGCTAGCCCAGGCTGCCGACCTGGAACCTATCCCCTGATCGAAGAAGCAGAAGAAGAACTCAACGCAAGCAAGCATCGCTCTCGCGTCATGATCATCGCATAACCTGTACCTGCAACTGTTGTTGTAGTAATCTGTGAGCCACGAGGACTCAGCAATCCCATTACCATGGGTATCAAGACTAGCAAAGCTTAATGGGAAAGGAAGGGGTAAAGTGGTGAGGTTGCAGCAGCGACTAAGCATATATGGTGGCTAACAAACGCAAATAAGAGCGAGAAGAGAGCAAATGGAACAGTCGTGAAACTAGCAATGATCAAGAAGTGATCCTGAACTCCTACTTATGTCAAATATAACCCAAAAACCGTGTTCACTTCCCAGACTCCATCGAGAAGAGACCATCACGGCTACACACGCGGTTGATGCGTTTTAATTTGGATCTGGTGTCAAGTTATCTACAACCGGACATTAACAAATTCCCATCTGCCTATAACCGCAGGCACGGCTTTCGAAAGTTTATACCCTGCAGTGGTGTCCCAACTTAGCCCATGATAAGCTCTCGCGATCAACGAAGGATATACCTTCTCCCAGGAAGACCCGATCAGACTCGGAATCCCGGTTTACAAGACATTTCGACAATGGTAAAACAAGACCAGCAAAGCCTCCCGCTGTGCCGACAAATCCCGATAGGAGCTGCACATATCTCGTTCTCAGGGCACACCGGATGAGCCAGACGTCGGGTTGGCATAGACCCTGGTTGCCCAGGGGGCGCCGAACATCGCTCGGTTTGGACCAACACTTAGACAAGCATTGGCCCGGGGGGGCTAAAATAAAGATGACCCTCGGGTTGGCCGACCCAAGGGAAAGGTAGGTGGTGGTGAGGCAAATGGTAAAACCAATGTTGGACCTTGCTGGAGGAGTTTTATTCAAAGCGAACTGTCAAGGGGGTCCCATAAATCACCCAACCGCGTAAGTAACGCAAAATCCGGGAACATAACACTGGTATGACAGAAACTAGGGCGGCAAGAGTGGAACAAAACACCAGGCATAAGGCCGAGCCTTCCACCCTTTACCAAGTATATAGATGCATTAATAATATAAGAGATATTGTGATATCCCAACCAAAATCCTGTCCACCATGGAGAAATCTTCAACTTCACCTGCAACTAGCAACGCTATAAGAGGGCTGAGCAAAGCGGTAACGTAGCCAAGCAACGGTGTGCATAGGAAAGGTGTCAAAGGTTAGAGGTTCATGGCAATATGGGAGGCTTGATAGACAGGTGATAGGTAGCGCAGCAAAGCGATAGAACGAAGCAACTAGCATAGCAATGATAGTAGTGAGATCCAGGGTTGCGGTCATCTTGCCTGAAATCCCGCAAGGAAGAAGAACGAGTCCATGAAGAAGACGAACGGATGAAGCCGAACCAAGCGTAGACGAACGAATCCTCACGATTGCAACGATACGGGAACTATCGAGAAGAAGCACAAAACATGGTAAACACACCACACATATACAAGACATGATGCTCAACCAAGTATGATGCAAGACAAGACTACATGAAGCTACTCATGGCAAGAGATAATGCAAACAAGAGCAACACATCAAAGCCAGTTTAAATGAGGCCGGGAACAACATATAACAATTCCGGTAAGTCCTCATATGCCTATTTCGAAATTGGTCCAGATCTGAACAAACATTAAGTTGAAGTTGTTAAACAACAATTTAAGATACACCAAGATGATCTACATGAGATTGTAGTCAAGTTACATATAAAGTTCATTAGATTTGGAGCTACGGCCTAGAAGATATGAGCAAAACAAGTTAAACATGGCATTGATGCAAAATGCATACAAACATCAAGCAAACACCTCAAAACATGGATGCAACATGATAATATGGAACTACATGCAATTCTAAGCAAGTTTCATATAGAGCACACTCAAAACGGAGCAACGGTTCAACACACCCACACTATACAAGTTATAGCAACAATCTGTCCAAACAGCAACTAGGCATATTGCAAGCATCAAAACAATAAGCTACAACATATCAACATGAAAAAAAGGACGTGGGCATGATGTACAGGTAAAGCATAAAAAAACATGAACACTGAGCTAACTCCAGATATCACTAGAACATGCTCAAACACACATGGCAAGATTGCAAATAATATCAGTTTCAGACTTTGCAGAAATTAACATCAGGTTGCAATGTTCAGAGCTATCAAACAACATGTTACAGGAACTTAACATGGCAAACAAAGGCATGGCATGAACCTACTAAATGCATAGATCAAATGTCCTTGACTGACCATGAGCCAAAAAGGATCAGAAGATATGATGGCACCCATGTAAACATGGCAAGTTATATGACAGATTCCAACATGGCAGGAACAACGATAAGTAGGCATCTAGATGAGCTTGTAACACTCACCACAGAGAATTACATGGCATGGCAAGGCAACCAACAGTAGGAAGACATGTTTATGAAGCTAAGAATGGCAAGAGCAAGTTCATAGGGTACATGGATCACTAACAACAAGCATGACAACAACTGAACTTAATGTTAACAGGCTGACAGCAACATTATTTAGCAACTTTGGAGCAAGATTACAACAAGCTACAGTAGGCCATAAATGCAACCAGGGGCATGTATGGATAGAGCATAACATGTAGAACAAAACACCCTTAGGGAACATCTCCAGATTATGCATAGAATGACTTGTAGCAGGAGGTTTACATAGCATCATGAAATAACAGATTCAGCCTAGCAAAATAGCAACAACAAGTACCCTACTTAACAAGCTCGATTCACTCACCACAAGTCATGGCATGACAAGATAAGCATAGCATCAGCAAGAAGACATGTTTACGAAACAAACCAAGGCAAGAACAAGTTCATAGCATGCAAGGATCAACTACAACAACCTTGGCAAAATTGAATAACATGTAAACAATCTGCCAGGAAACATTTTGTAGCAAAAGTAGAGCACGAAAATGACATGCTAGACTACTCCATAATTGCAACCAGGGGCATGAATGGATAGACAATAACCATATGTTCAAAACATCCTTACTGAAGTATCTCAAAATAGGCATGGATCTCTCTGTAGCATCATGTTTACATGGCATCAAAATAACAGCAGAACAGGGACTAAAATTAGCAACATTAGGAAGCCTAGTTTGCATGCTTGTGCTAGTCACCACATTGATCACAAAAATACATGGAATACACCACTGTAAAGATGGCATGACATAGATAAAAACACATGTAGACATCAACCTCATAGGATGCACACATCAAACATGGCAAAAATGACAAATGAGCATGTTCTGTTAACAGACAGCAGACAACATCATATAGCACTCTTGCAACGATGATTCAGGCATCAAGATGAGCTCAAATGAACGTGATGCAATGGAATGAAATGTAGAGCATCTGACAATGAACATTTTGACATATTACACTCAGCAAACGGAGCCACACACATGAAGTTATCTACAACCGGACATTAACAAATTCCCATCTACCTATAACCGCAGGCACGACTTTCGAAAGTTTATACAGGGGTGTCCCAACTTAGCCCATGATAAGCTCTCGCGATCAACGAAGGATATACCTTCTCCCAGGAAGACCCGATCAGACTCGGAATCCCGGTTTACAAGACATTTCGACAATGGTAAAACAAGATCAGCAAAGCCTCCTGCTGTGCCGACAAATCCCGGTAGGAGCTGCACATATCTCGTTCTCAGGGCACACCGGGTGAGCCGTCGGGTTGGCATAGACCCTGGTTGCCCAGGGGGCGCCGGACATCGCTCGGTTTGGACCAACACTTAGACAAGCATTGGCCCGGGGGGGGGGGGGCTAAAATAAAGATGACCCTTGGGTATACATATTACACTCAGCAATGATGCAATAGAATGAAATGTAGAGGATCTCACAATGAACGTTTTGACATATTACACTCAGCAAACGGAGCCACACACATGAAGTTACAGCAGGTCAAAGGATGCAACATTTTATGAGTTTCTGGAGACTTAGCAGTTTTTGAAAAAAAACAGAACAAGTGTGATTTAGATAAGCGGCGCACAGGGCGGGGAATGGAGGGCTAGCTCACCATGGGCTTGGCCCAAGTCGGGGGATAGGGTTGGCAGGCCAGGGCGCTGGGCCGGCGGACTGGCGCTGCTAGGCCGGGGCCCACGTGGGCGCGGTCAACGGGCAGGGCGGATCGGGGCGAGGTGCGACGACGACGCTCGAACTCCGGCGAGGGAGCTCCGTCAAGCAAGGCGAGGCGGGAGGGGTCCCGGCCAGATCCGGGCAGATCGGGTCAGGCCGGACCCGTTCCCGAAGGCGGCAAGGCCGGGCGGCGATGTGAACTCTGGGCGGCGGCGGGAGGAGCGAGCTCAGAGCTTCGGTGGCGGCGAGAACCTGCGGGGAAGAGAGAGAGAGAGAGTGAGGCGGCGAAGAAGAGAGAGGAAGGGAGGAGACGCGGCGGCGGGCTCGCCTGGGAGGCGCAGGACGTCGGAGGGGCGCGGCGGCGAGGTCCGGCGACGGAGCCGGCGAGCAGCGCGGTGGCGGGGAGGCAAGTGGGATCCAGGCGGCGGTGCGGGGTCGGGCCGACCCGGGCCCCGATGTGCTCCAGAGGGCCCGCGCGGGCTTGGGCGGGCCGGCGGCGGGGAGGCGGCAGAGTGGACATGTGGCAGCTTCGGATTGGGTGCGGGACGGCGGCTGGACGTGTCCGGCGGCAGAGAGAGAGCGAGGCTAGGGTTTGATCTGCGGAAATTTCGGGGGAGGTGCACCTATTTGTAGGTAGAGGGAGCTAGGAGAGTCCAAATGAGGAGCGGTTTTCGCCCACACGAACGTGATCGAACGACCGAGAGCATGGAGGGGGTTAGGATGGGATTTGGGCCACTTTGGAGGGGTGTTGGGCTGCAAAGAGAAAGGGGGGTTTCGGGCTACGCGGTTAACCGTTGGAGTATCAAACGACCTCCAAATGGCACGGAACTTGACAGGCGGTCTACCCGTGGTATACCAAGGCCGCTTGGCAAACCTCGGGCCATTCCGAGAAAGTTTAACACCCGCACACGAAACAAGGTCTGAGAGGGGCGACGGGGCACACGCGAGAGGTCTGGACTCTGAATGGACAACAGAGAGAACCGGGAGAACCTGAATGGATGCAAGTTTTGAAAAATATGCAGATGAAATGCAGATGATGACATGGCAAGATGCAACACACAAGCAAATGACATGGCAACTACGGCGAATAACTGGAAGACACCTGGCGCATCGAATCCGGGGCGTTACAATGACCCCATGAAGGGCTGGTTGAACAGTAACCAGTGGAGGGCTGGATGAACAGTAGCCGGTGGAGGGCTGGATGAACAGTAGCCCCTGGAGAGGGCTGGTTGAATAATAGGCCAGTGGAGTAGCACGCGGTGGAGGCTGGATGAACAGTCACAGGTGGAGGCTATAGGAGGTCGACGGTGGATGAACAGTAGCCCGTGGAGGCTAGAGGAGGTCGACAGTGGATATGAATAGTATCCCGTGGAGTCCCGTTTTGTGGTACGCCACACCCCTCCCGATGAACAGGACCCCGCTTCGACCATAGTGCTCCAAAACAAGTCCGTTTTTCTGTTTTGTGGTACGCCACACCCCTCCCGATCAACAGGACCCCGTTTCGATCGTAGGAGGTCCAACACAAGTTTGTTTCCTCCGTTTTACAGTACGCTAGACCCCTCCCGATGAACAGGATCCTGTTTCGAACGTGGCCGGTCAAACACAAGGCCGTTTCCTCCGTTTTGCGGTATGCCATGCCTCATTTCCATCGGCTGTTCCGTCCAAGCCGGTTGGCTCCCACGCGTTCCGTTGCCTCCCGATGAACACGACGCATTCTGTTGCCTCCCCATGAACACGACGACGCAGTTTCTCCGTTCCAAGCCAAGCATGTACACGAGCCCTGTCCGTATGTATGCGCGAGTAGGCGTTCGAGACCCCTCCCATATGTATGTACATGGCTGTATTTTCTTTCTTGCACACCACCGTTGTACGTACGTGTACATGCTACGTGCACGCCTCTACTACGACACGTGTATCGGTGTCAAAACCGCCGGATCTCAGGTAGGGGGTCCTGAACTGTGCGTCTAAGGCTAATGGTAGAAGGAGACTGGGGACACGATGTTTACCCAAGTTCGGGCCCTCTCGATGGAGGTAATACCCTACTTCCTGCTTGATTGATCTTGATGATATGAGTATTACAAGAGTTCATCTACCACGAGATCGTAGAGGCTAAACCCTATGATTATGATTGTTGTTGTCCTATGGACTAAACCCTCCGGTTTATATAGACACCGGAGGGGGCTAGGGTTACACAGAGAAGGAGATCTAACATCCGAATCTCCAAGCTTTCCTTCCACGCAAAGGAGAGTCCCATCCGGACACGGGACGAAGTCTTCAATCTTGTATCTTCATAGTCCAACAGTCCGGACAAAGTATATAGTCCGGCTGTCCAGATACCCCCTAATCCAGGAATCCCTTAGTAGCCACTGAACTAGGCTTCAATTATGATGAGTCCGGCGCGCAGATTGTCTTCGACATTGCAAGGCGGGTTCCATCTTCGAATCCAGTGTACCTATCGTAGCGAACAGTGTCCGACTTCCCATTAATATTGTATTCCTCGGCTTCTGTGCTTCAATAATGACCATCTCCATGTGTCGAGTGAATACGAGGAGCCGGGGCATTTTTACATTTGCCACCCTGACCCTGTAAGCAAACCGTCTATTTGAAGAGACGGGGATCCTCAGATCCAAATCTCACCATCTTCCCCCAGGCAAGCATTCAACAAAGCACGTCCGAAAAAATCCATTCCATCATGGTCGGTCGCCGTAGCTCCGCTTCTCGCTCCCATAGCTCTGCGCCGGGTGACTGGAAAAAGTGTTTTTCCCCCATAGCCGTTTAGTAGAGTTGCAGACCCAAGGGTTTCTTCCATCTGCATACATGGTCCCCGTCCGAGCCGGACTAGCCACCTATAATGGCGGGGAGCAAGCGGAGAACTTTCCAAACCCATCTAGAGGGGAGAGGATATGCCTTGTCCCATATTTGCTGAGAGGACTTGGGTTTCCAATCCACCCATTCCTCCGCGGGCTCTTGGAGTTCTACGGCCTCCAGCTGCATAACTTCACTCCTGCCTCCATACTGCACATCGCAGGGTACGTTGCCTTCTGCGAGCTATTCCTGGGCTGCGAAGCTCAATTCGGGTTATGGAAGAGGCTATTCTGCCTCGTCCCTCGCAATCAGGAGGGATCTATATATCAAGTGGGCGGAGCCGAAATATGGCGCGTCGCCCAGGCCGGAAACCTATCCGGCACTCCCAAGAAGGCATCCGAAGACTGGCCTTCGGAGTGGTTTTATGTAGATGACGTTCCCCTTACGGACCCAGTCCAGCTAGGCCTTCCTGAGTTCAATAACGCCCTACTAAAGAAACGCCAAAGTTGGCGCCCTCGAAGCCCCCTGGAGGAAGACGATAGAGAAGTCCTCTATCTGATGGGCAGGATGAAAATACTGGCCCAATCAGGACTGACAATAATAGAAGTCATGTCAATAGGCATAATGCGGGGGGTGCAGCCACTGCAATATCGGGGGAAACCCATGTGGCACTTCAACAGGGAAGACGACGCCACCCGCTGCAGTCGTAAAGGTCCGGACTCCGCTACCGCTCTAGCGAGAATTTTGTCCGACTTATACAAAGGAGAAGAAGAGGAGTTCCTCCGCATTAAGCCGCGGGATGTATTTTCCATGTACACCTCCCAAGCTGGGTAAGCTGTCATTCTTTACTCGACTCTATTCATTCTTGTGTCCTTTGTCACCAATCATTCACCTTGCTATTTTCAAAGCAGGAACTGAAAAGGGTCATGAAAGATTTCAACAGCCTGCTTCCGCAGCCAGAGGATCCTGACTGGGCTCTCGACCCCAGTCTTGAAGAAGATCCGAATATATCTGTGGAGCTTGCCGACGGGACATTTTATCAAGCCAGCTGTGATGACGCCTTGGTGGCCATCCTTGCGGATTATCCCGGGCTGCTCCCAGTGTCAAATGTAAGTAAAGCCGGAGCCCTACCTTCCGAATTATGCCGTACCTTACGCACATATGTTGTATTTTTATAGAAACGGCCATCGGGACACCGTGCCGAGCCCGCGGGGGCTCATCAGCAAAGGGCACCCGGGCTGGGCAGGCTTAAGAGGAAGGCGGTTAGGATTGAGACGCCGGTGCAGAGGTACACATTAAACTTGCTCCGTGACTATTTTTGCTGAAATGTGACAGTTTTCATTATGTCCTAGCAGAAAGAGTAGCCGCCGGACTATATCCGGAGACCCTGCCGGCCATGCCTCAAGCACCCGGATTCCTGAACCGGACTCACGGGTGGAGGCTGATGTGGGGGCAACATCAAATTGCCCTCCTATAGAGGATGCAGATAGGCTTTCCGCTACAAACTCTGAAGTGGAGAGTGCCATGAATCACCGGCGCAGACGGGCCGTACTCCACAATGGTGTTTTTTTTCTGAGGAGGCTTTCAATGCCTTCAACTCCGGAGACGCGTATATCCTCGCCGCTCAAGATGGACTTGCCAGAGCGACGGACCATTATGCAAAGGATATACGGGTAAGAAAATTTGATAAGTATGTGTAGTAGTATCCCCTGAGACTTGGAACAGTTGGCACAACTGATTTAAGGATCATTGTATGCATAGGTTCTTGTAGAGAAGAATACCCATTTATCTCAGGAGTTGGAGGAATGCCAGACCCAGCTAAAGGCTGCGGTTGCCGGAGTAGAGGAATCCCAAAAGGCCTCTTCTGGTAATAGTTACCTTGATAAAGGATTTTATAAGAACGTATACCAGTTATGTATTCGGCATGGTTGACGAATCTAACAAAATATTCTGTAGAAAATCCCGGAGAGAATCCGAAGATCGTGAAAGATGATGAGCCACATCTGCAAAGTCAGCTAAAGGCGGGTGAGCGCGTGCTAACGCAGGCTATTCTAGAGGAAAATAAGCTCCAAGATGCCAATATCCGACTGAGCGTCGAATTGGTAGATGTTCGGGCTCAGCTTGCCGACTCCATAAAGGAGAACAGGAGGCTTCGACGCGACATTTATAGTAAGTGCTTGAACGAGCTACAGAACAGTTCGGGAAGGAAGCGAATTAACAGAGTTATGTCTGTAGGTATGCTGACGGGCCGTCCTGGAGAGGAGATGCCCGGATCCGCAGGTGATTTGCTTCAAGATCTTTCATAACTACACGATTGAGCTCGATAGGTGATGCATGGTATTGCCCAGGCCTTGTGGTCGTCCTCTTCCCTGCCAGGAGGCATGAGCGAGCTTGTGGAGTTGCTCAAAGGAGCATGGAGGCGCTTCCGATTATGGAAGATATCAGCTTGCCGACAAGGTGCAAGGGAAGCCTGGGCCATGGTGAAGACGCGATACGCCAAGGCTGACCCGAACCATATGGCCGAAGTTGGACCGGTGGGGTCAGATGGGCAAGAGATACCCGTAAGTCTGGTATATGATCAAGTAGTGTTAGCCGGAAAGTATTCCCAACAGGATTGTAGGCTAGACCAAGTGACTATAGCCAGTCCAAGTGACTATGTAATTCAATGGACCTATGTAGTCCCTAGCCGGATTGAAAATCATTTGTCATGGCGGACCTTTTCGCTTCAGCCCCCAAACCCGACTGTCCGAGGTGTATCTGAATACCCGCTCAGTTATGAAAAACCAGGGTATGCATGGAAACCAGGCGTAGGGGTCATAAGTGCTTGAACAGACAAGTACCCAACTAGTTATGTTATATTACATGGATAGTAAGAAACATCTTCCAGAGAGAATAGTTCCGTTAGGGGTTCCTTTCCCTGGGTATGCATGCATCGATGTGCATGTCCGAACTACGAACAGAAGCGCAGGAAACAAAACATCTGGGGATTCACATTGTAATAAACGAAAACATCTTTTGTTCACCGACCGAATATTCCCTTAAGAACGCTAGCTTTCGGCTTCACCCAGTCTGAGGTACACATCCGGCTGAACCGACAGTAACAATCGCAGAGGTGCTACCCTTATGCCCTAGCCGAATTAACGGGAACGTAGGGCATAAACACAAGATCCAGACAACCCAGCATGGCCAAAACTTAAGTCATATTGATGCATATAATGGTGAAGAGAAGGCACATATGGAAAGAAAACGCATATGTGGTTGGCACTGAGACATTACAGTAATTATATTTAACTTCCGTATAGGAAGCCCCCAGGTATAGAGAGCACGTGTAGTGCGGCCCGAGCGATCAAAGCATCTGTATAGTATTTAAGGCTTTATGTGAAAAAGGTAAAGAGGGCGAGAAAGGAAAAAGGAGGACATAATTGAAAGAGCGGAGGTAAGGAGACGAACACTAAGTTCGACACTAGGCGTAGAATCTTCGGAGTCTAGCCGCGTTCCATGGGTTCGACTCGAGTCTGTTATCAGATGTATTGCGCAGACGGTACGCTCCTCCGGTGAGAACTTTATCAATGATGAAGGGACCCTCCCACTTGGGTTTGAGCTTGTCCTTCTTCTTCTCCGGTAGGCGTAGAACTAGTTCGCCAACGTTATAGGTTTTGGCCCGTACTTCTCTGCTTTGATACCTTCGAGCCTGTTGCTGATAGAATGTGGAATGGGCTTTTGCGACATCACGCTCCTCCTCCAGGGCATCTAAGTTGTCCTGCCGATCTAGTTCGGCTTCCTTCTCTTCGTACATGCGCACACGAGGTGAGTCATGGATTATGTCGCAGGGTAGCACTGCTTCTGCGCCGTACACCATAAAAAATGGTGTGTATCCGGTGGTACGATTCGGCGTGGTCCGCAGCCCCCAGAGTACGGAGTCGAGCTCCTCGACCCAATGCGTGTCTGATTCCTTCAAGGATCGCACTAGTCTGGGTTTTATTTGTTTGGGGGTGATAGACAGAGGCATAATCAAGCTTGATGCCCATGTTGCCGCACGAGGTTTTCACCTCATCGGCTATGAAATTTGAGCCATTGTCAGTGATGATGCTGTGGGGGACACCGTAACGGTGTACAACCCCTGATATGAAGTCTATCACTGGTCCGGATACGACCATTTTAATTGGTTTGGCTTCTATCCATTTGGTGAACTTGTCCATCATGACCAATAAGTATTTTTTATTATGGTCCTGCTTTAAGAGGTCCGACCATATCCAGCCCCCAGACCGCGAAGGGCCAAGTTATGGGGATTGTTTGGAGAGCGGTAGGGGGCATATGGCTCTGATTGGCAAAGAGTTGGTAGCCGACGCAATGTTGGACAAGGTTCTGTGCATCTGCCCGGGCTGTCGGCCAGTAAAAACCTGTGCGGAAGGCCTTGCTTACAAGTGCCCGAGCTGCCGCGTGGTGCCCGCCGAGTCCAGCATGGATTTCGGACAAGAGCTGCCTCCCTTCCTCTTTGGAGATGCATCTTTGGAGCACTCCGGTGGCGCTTTTCTTATAGAGCTCTCCCTCATGGACTTTGTAGGCCTTAGAATGTCGTACAATACAACATGCCTTATTTTGGTCCTCGGGGAGCTCTTGCCTATTTAGGTAGGCTAAGAAGGGCTCGGTCCATGGGGCGATGACAGCCATGATTTCATGGGCCAAGGGTGTTATTTCGGTGGCAGAGCCTCCGATTACATCAGATGGTTCGGAATCTAGGGTTGTGTTCGGAGCCGGGCTGGTGTTGCCGGTCTCCCCTTCCCATACCACAGATGGCTTGAACAGCCTTTCCAAGAAGATATTTGGTGGGATGGGGTCACGTTTAGCACCGATGCGGGCAAGGATATCCACCGCTTGATTGTTTTCTCGGACCACATGGTGGAATTCGAGCCCCTCGAACTGAGCTGATATTTTGAGGGCGCCATTACGGTAGGCCGACATTTTTGGATCCTTGGCATTGAAGTCTCCATTTACTTGTGATATTGCGAGGTTTGAGTCCCCGCACACTTCTAGGCGTTGGATGCCCATGGAGACTGCCATCCGAAGACCATGCAACAGAGCCTCGTATTCGGCCGCATGTTGGAGTCTGTGTATACTATTTGGAGTATGCATTGGACCGTGTCTCCGGTGGGGGATGTCAGGACAACACCTGCTCCCAGTCCGGCCAACATTTTAGAGCCGTCGAAGTGCATGATCCAATTGGAGTAGGCGCCAAACTCTTTAGGGAGTTCGACTTCTGTCCATTCGGTGAAAAAGTCAGCAAGTACTTGCAACTTGATGGCTCGCCATGGTTTGTATGTAATGTCGAATAGAAGGAGCTCGATAGCCCATTTGGCAATCTGGCCCGTAGCGTCGCGGTTATTTATTATGTCATTGAGTGGTACTTCGGAGGCCACCATAATCAAACACTCTTGAAAGTAGTGTCGTAGCTTCCGAGATGCCATGAAGATCGCGTATGCTATCTTTTAATAGTGTGGGTATCGGGATTTGCATGGAGTGAGGACAGTGGACACGTAATATACCAGCTTTCGGAGCGGGAACTTGTATCCGTCTGCTTCTCGTTCGACGATGAGCACTGCGCTTACAACCTGGTGTGTTGCAGCTATGTATAATAGCATTGGTTCGCCAGTATTTGGCGCGGTCAGGACTGGGTTGCTGGCCAATAAGGCCTTTATTTCTTCCAGTCTGGCCATGGCCACATCCGTCCACTCAAAGTTTTCGGTGCACCGAAGAAGGCAATAAAGAGGTAGTGCCTTTTCTCCTAATCGGGAGATAAAGCGGCTTAAGGCAGCCACACATCCAGTTAGTTTCTCGATCTGCTTGAGGTCTGTTGGGATAGCCAACTGTGACAGAGCTCGGATTTTTTCCGGATTTGCTTCGATTCCTCTGTTGGAAACAATGAAGCCGAGCAACTTCCCGGAGGGTACGCCGAAGACACATTTTCCTGGGTTGAGCTTGATGTCGTATGTTCGGAGATTGTCGAACGTTAGTCTCAAGTCATCTATTAAAGTTTCGACGTGTCTTGTTTTGATGACCACGTCGTCCATGTATGCCTCCGCTGTTTTGCTGATTTGCTTCTCCAGGCATGTCTGAATCATGCGTTGATAGGTTGCGCCGGCGTTTTTAAGCCCGAAAGGCATAGTGTTGAAACAGAAGGGGCCATATGGCATTATGAAGGCCGTTGCGGCTTGGTCGGATTCCACCATATTTATCTGATGGTATCCAGAGTATGCGTCGAGGAAACACAATGAGTCGTGTCCTGTGGTGGCATCAATGATTTGGTCAATGCGAGGGAGGGGGAAGGGATCATTAGGGCAAGCCTTATTGAGGTCCTTGAAATTGACACATAGGCGCCAGGATTTGTCCTTCCTTGGTACCATTACCAGGTTTGCTAGCCAATCCGGATGTTTTATATCTCTGATGAATCCGGCCTCGAGTAGCTTGGCTAGCTCTTCTCCCATGGCTTGCTGCTTAGGCTCTGAGAAGCGCCGAAGAGTCTGCTTGACTGGCTTGTATCCTTTTAGTATATTGAGGTCGTGTTCGGCCAGCCTG
Source organism: Triticum aestivum (assembly GCF_018294505.1). Classification (NCBI taxonomy): domain Eukaryota; kingdom Viridiplantae; phylum Streptophyta; class Magnoliopsida; order Poales; family Poaceae; genus Triticum; species Triticum aestivum. Next base: position 60,283,224 of record NC_057807.1, read on the forward strand.
CGTGGGATGCCTGACATGTCTGAAGGATGCCAAGCGAAAATGTCCCAATTCTCACATAGGAAATCTCGCAGTGCGGCGTCCATTATGGGGTTGAACTGTGTCCCAATGGCAGCTGTCTTTGTGGGGTCCGTTGGGTGGACCTGGAATTTGACTATCTCATCTACGGGCTTGAAAGAGGTGGACTTGGGTCGCTTGTCGAGTATCACGTCGTCTCTGTCCACTGTGGCGTGCAGCGTTGTTAGTTCTTCGGCCGCGAGGGCTTCGGATAATGCCTCCAGGGCTAGTGCGGTAGTTTTATTTTCGGCGCGGAGTGCAATGTCCGGGTCACTAGCTAGAGTGATGATTCCATTGGGTCCGGGCATTTTGAGCTTCATGTACCCGTAATGGGGTATAGCTTGAAAGCTCGTGAATGCATCGCGCCCTAAGAGGGCGTGGTATCCGCTGCTGAACGGGGCTACTTGGAACGTGATTTCTTCGGACCTGTAATTCTCCGGCGTGCCGAATACCACATCCAGTGTGATTTTTCCCGCACACCGTGCCTCCCGACTAGGGATGATTCCCCTGAAGGTCATGCTGCTTCCCTCAATGCGGCTCTTGTCAATTTCCATCTTGTTGAGGGTTTCCTCGTAGATGAGTTTTAATCCGCTTCCGCCGTCCATGAGCACTTTAGTGAGCCGGAAGCCGTCCACGATTGGACTAAGGACCAAGGCGGCTGGTGCCCGGACTGTTCGGAATTGAGGTTCGTCACTGGCATTAAAAGTTATGGTCGTGTCATTCCACGGATTTATTGTTGCCACGTGGCAAACTTCGGCGAGACTGCGTTGAGCTCGCTTGCGCCTATTATTTGAGGCGAAAGTCTCGAAGACTGTCAATACCGCATTGTTATTTTCGGCGGGATGTTGCTCTGCTGTATGGTTTATGAGGAGATCCTTGCCGCTTTTTGCTACCTGCCGGAGTATCCAACATGCTCTAAGGCTATGCGTTGGCGTGGTATCCGGTGTGCTGTGAATTTTGCATGGCCCATTGAGCCATTCCTCCAATACAGTTCCGCGCCTTGCATCGAGCTTTGGTTTTTTGGTAATTGAATCGGGTAACTTACGAGAGTTTGCCCTTTTAGTTCGGACAAAGGGTTTAGTGAGAGCCGGATTATCCCAGAAGTTTGTTTGGGTTTTCCAGGCGCTTTCCATCGTGTAGTACTTCTGCACTATGGCTGCTAAGTCAGCAAAGTGTACTATGTCATGACGACTTATAGCGTTGAGGATCCCTTTATCCGTGCAATTTTTCAAAAGAGGGAGATTGCGTCTTCCTCGCGACAGTTCTTGACCTTGTTTATCACAAGGAGGAATCTGGCCCAGTAATGATGTACTGTCTCTTGGGGCTCTTGTCTGATATGCGAAAGATTGAATAAATCTGGGTGGGTGGGCGGATTTAAATCCAAATCCTGACCCAATCTGAGACCCAGGGGCAAAGAAGCTTCCGAGCTTAGCGGCTCGCGCTCCGGGATGTTGCCCAATTTCTTCGGCCCGCCGCCCGATTCTAAATTCGGCGTTTGGGTCATGTCCTCCCGCGAGCGGGTGTCCGGCTCAGAGGGCTCGGAAATACGGACATAGTTCATCCTCAAAATAGAGGGAGAATTCGCATGATGCTCTTCCACTACCACTGTCTCATGGGTGACCGGTGGAGAGTAAATCTCCCTTTGGTCGGGTTTAAGCCCGATCCGGTCATAGTCCATAGCGACGCCTAGAGCGGCGATGCGATCCAAGAGCTCCATTGGGTCCATCTGTTCGGCGAGTTCCGAATCGACGTGGAGGCTGTTCTTAATGACCTAAGAAGTCATCATCGGCGTGACAGCCTATCAGGCGGTCATGACGAAGCCGCCCAACCAGAGAGTTTGGCCTAGAGCTAGGGCTCCCCCAGAGGTGATGTTGTTCTTGACAACGAGACGAGCCATCAAGCCTTATCGCGATGACACAATGTAACTCTCAATGAAAGCACCAATATCGGTGTCAAAACCGGCGGATCTCGGGTAGGGGGTCCCGAACTGTGCGTCTAAGACTAATGGTAACAGGAGACTGGGGACACGATGTTTACCCAGGTTCGGGCCCTCTCGATGGAGGTAATACCCTACTTCTTGCTTGATTGATCTTGATGATATGAGTATTACAAGAGTTGATCTACCACGAGATCGTAGAGGCTAAACCCTAAGAGCTAGCCTATGATTATGATTGTTGTTGTCCTATGGACTAAACCCTCCGGTTTATATAGACACCGGAGGGGGCTAGGGTTACACAGAGAAGGAGGTCTAACATCCGAATCGCCAAGCTTGCCTTCCATGCAAAGGAGAGTCCCATCCGGACACGGGACAAAGTCTTCAATCTTGTATCTTCATAGTCCAACTGTTCGGCCAAAGTATATAATCCGGCTATCCGGATACCCCCTAATCCAGGAATCCCTCAACGTGCGCGCCTCTACATCGACCAATATGTACGTACATGTTCGCGACCAAAATGACAATGCTACGTATGCTTCGACCAAGTGGGTCCCGACTGTCAGGCACTTCCTTGCGTGTAAAGATGTAGCTGGTGGGTCCCAGCAGTCAGGGGGGCGAATCGTTTTTTGCCCAGACACACTTCCTTGCATGCGAAGATGTAGCTGGTGGGTCCCAGCAGTCAGGAGGGAAACATTTTTTCGCAAAATACAGTGGCCCGTCCGGTGGGTCCCTGCTGTCAGGTGGAGGAATAATTATTTTGCACGTAATAAGGAGCCAATTCCTTGCGGCTGCCCTAGACCCAGCTGTCAGCCTATCAACATATAGTACTCTTCCGATGGAAGTCATTTCTTGACCATGTTGACCACACCGCACCGAGAGCACCAGGGCGGTGGACGACGGCGAGGCCTAGGAAGGGGACGACGCATAGCCGGGGAAGACACGGCAGTGGATGCCCACGCAGAGAGGAGTATTAGGGTTCACTGGTTCGGCTATGGTGTGAGGCTGCCATCGCCGCAGAATAACAGGGGGTGTGGGTGAGTGGAGGGATGGCCTGGCCAGCGGTGCGAGTAGTAGGGGGCGGTGAGGCCTCCGCGGCAGCACAGCCGGCCACGTGAGGCAGGAGCAGGCGGCAAGACCGGCGCTGCTTTGGGAGGCTGGAGCAAGAAGACCAGAGGTTGAAGAAGCACGACAGTCATCGGATGGACATCGTACGGTCACTGCAGCTAGAATCGTTTATATTGACTAAGTTGACAAAGCCCTTGGTACGCGTCAACTTAGTAGGCCCATAGGTCAGCTTCCGAAATGGTGCGCCCCAGATGTCAGGGGGAGGAATCATTTTTTGGGCGGGTGAAGCTAGAATATCTGAGATTGAAGAAGAAGCACAGCATCCGTTGGATGGACATCCAACGACCAATGCTGCTAGAACCATGTGTTGACTATAAGTTGACAAAGCCTTGCATACTCATCAACTCTTTTTTTTGAGGGGATGCGTCAACTTAGTGAGGCCACAAGTGTGTGACAGAGAACTTATAGCCCATTTGAGATTAGTAAGAATGTGCAGCCCATTTTTGAATTATAATCGAATTTACTACAACCCATTTACAGTTTGTTAAAAGTACAACCCATTTCAACCAACCGTTCAAAACAGAATTCAATAAAATTTCCCACATTTTGATGGGATCCAAAATTTTTTTATCCCAAAATTTTTAGTCAGATTAAATACAATTTCATTATAAATTTATATTACATAAAAATCCAACGAAACATTGCGCACAACAATTAATGAAATTAAAATTTTCAATATCCAAAAATAATATTTTATAAAGTAATTAGGTGTTTGGTGCATTTTTTATAGTTACTGCCCACTTTTTATAATTACATCCCCATTTATTATTTCTTAAAGCCCATTTTCTTGTTAAGCCTAATGAATCCCTCCTAGGAAAGATTTGCAGCCCAGCGGGGTGGAGAATAACAACTTGACCTTGCCTGGGTATTCCTAAAAAAAAGTATAGCTGGGCTAGCCATTTTCAGCTTGAAAAAAAATTAATATCTGGGTTGGATATCTGGCCTGGGCTAGACAGGCCACAGCCCGCCCAGTTAATGCCTGCAACAATATTTTCGTAGTTGTTCGGAGGAGAAAAATTAATATCTGGGCTAAACATCGCTCAAGAAAAACTCTGTAGTGCTCACACCTCAAAAACACAAATATTGCTCGAGCTGCTTGGTCCCAGCTGTCGGCCGCTCCTTGTGCAATTCTCTTGTTTATTGACTACATAGGTTTACAATGGTGTGTGACCGTGATATTAGGAAACCAGGAGGAAGCAATTTTTTTATAGTTTTTATATAATAAGGAGGCACTTGCGTACGTGCGGCTATGGCCCTGGTGGGTCCCCACTGTCATCCTCTCCAAGTAAAGTCATCTCCTCATCCTCATGTCCGTTGACCATGTTGACAACGCGAGACGGCGGCGCCACAGTGAGCGCAACAACTCGAAGGATGATGGAGAGGGCCTCGCGGGCCCTATGGATGGTCTGATACAGTGCCCGCTGCTCATTCGGGAAGCCAGGATCATAGGGCCATATGTCCGTGAAGGCATTGTCATTCGCTTCACCGGTGCTCGTTGAGGAGACGGAGGTTGCAGCACAGGTCCTCCTGCGCTGGTAGATCTTCCACCATTAGGGCATCGAAGTGCGGCCGCACCTGCTCTATGGTGAACACGGCATGAACCGGCTTGGACAGTGGTGCCGGCTCTTGGTCGGAAGCTATGTCCATCCTCTGATTGTCGTCGCTCAGCTGGGCGAGCTCGCTGGCGAGCCAGCATGTCCGGCTGCTGGACTGATCTGCTACCAAGCACGAGTCTGACTGCCCTGGCCCACCTAGACCGCCTCCCTCGCCCGCGCGTGCTTTGCTCTCGAAATGGTCAGCGCTGCCCACTCCGCTTCCCGGTGCAAGCGATTGCTCCGCCTTCAAACAACACAAGTGTTGTTCGTCCGTCCGTCCGTCTGCCGCCCACATTAATGATATGCGGTTGCCGAGGTGGCTACTCCGGCGCCACACGTCCGTCCCTCCGCCGCCCACCATTGCTATATAAACTGCAGCTCCGGCCATAGTCGCAGTCATACGCATCTGTTCCCTTTCTTCTGTCCACACCACTACTACCCACCATGGCTTCCTCGCGCTCCAGCGCTCTTCGGGACGGGCGGACGACGGACCACAAGGAGATGGCAGCCATTGCTGTCGACTGGCTGGCTGGTAGGCAGCCGAAGGACGACGACATCCTAATGAAGAACATGGTAGTCGACGATCCGACGCCAACCCCCTCCTCCACGCCATCCTCGCTGGTGCATTGCACCATGACCATCGGCGAGGCCCGTGCCCAATATATGGACACAGTGAGGTGATACGTCCATTTTGCATCATGCTTTTATATCGATGTTTATTGCATTATGGGCTGTTATTACATGTTATGTCACAATACTTATGGCTATTCTCTCTTATTTTACAAGGTTTATCATGAAGAGGGAGAATGCCGGTAGCTGGGATTCTGGCTGGAAAAGGAGCAAATATTGGAAACCTATTCTGCACAGCTCCAAAAGTCCTGAAACTCCATGAAAGTCATTTTTGGATTTAATAAGAATTATTGAGCAAAGAAAGTACCAGAGGGGGCCCACATCCTGGCCACGAGGGTGGGGGGCGCGCCCACCCCTACTGGGTGCGCCCCTTGTCTCGTGGGCCCCCTAGTGGCCCTCCGGTGCCCATCTTCTGCTATATGAGGTCTTTTACCCTGGAAAAAATCATAAGCAAGCTTACGAGACGAAGCTCCGCCGCCACGAGGCGGAACCTTGGCGGAATCAATCTAGGGCTCAGGCGGAGCTGTTCTGCCTGGGAAACTTCCCTTCGGGAGGGTGATGACCCACAAGTATAGGGGATCTATCGTAGTCCTTTCGATAAGTAAGAGTGTCGAACCCAAGAAGGAGCAGAAGGAAATGACAAGCGGTTTTCAGTAAGGTATTCTCTGCAAGCACTGAAATTGTTGGTAATAGATAGTTTTGTAATAAGATAATTTGTAACGAGTGACAAGCAATGAAAGTAAATAAGGTGCAGCAAGGTGGCCCAATCCTTTTTTTAGCAAAGGACAAGCCTGGACAATTTCTTATAATGAGAAAAGCACTCCCGAGGACACATGGGAATTATCGTCAAGCTAGTTTCATCACACTCATATGATTCGTGTTCGGTACTTTGATAATTTGATATGTGGGTGGACCTGTGCTTGGGTACTACCCTTACTTGGACAAGCATACCACTTATGATTAACCCCTATTGCAAGCATCCGCAACTACAAAAGAAGTATTAAGGTAAACCTAACCACAACATGAAAGATATGGATCCAAATCAGCCCCTTACGAAGCAACGCTTAAACTAGGGTTTAAGCTTCTGTCACTCTAGCAACCCATCATCTACTTATTACTTCCCAATGCCTTCCTCTAGGCCCAAATAATGGTGAAGTGTCATGTAGTCGACGTTCACATAACACCGTTAGAGGAGAGACAACATACATCTCATCAAAATATCGAACGAATACCAAATTCACATGACTACTAATAGCAAGACTTCACCCATGTCCTCAGGAACAAACGTAACTACTCACAAAGCATATTCATGTTCATAATTAGAGGGGTATTAATGTGCATTAAGGATCTGAACATATGATCTTCCACCAAGTAAACCAATTAGCATCAACTACGAGGAGTAATCAACACTACTAGCAACCCACAGGTACCAATTTGTGGTTTTGATACAAGATTGGATACAAGAGATGAACTAGGTTTTGGAGAGGAGATGGTGCTGATGAAGATGTTGATGGAGATTGACCACCTCCCGATGAGAGGATCGTTGGTGATGATGATGGTGATGATTTCCCCCTCCCGGAGGGAAGTTTCCCCGGCAAAACAGCTCTGCCGGAGCCGTAGATTGGTTCCGCCAAGGTTCCGCCTCGTGGCGGCGGAGTTTCATCTCGTGAGCTTGCCTCTGATTTTTTCCAGGATAAAAGACCTCATATAGCAGAAGATGGGCACCGAAGGGCCACCAGGGGCCCCAGGAGATAGGGGCGCGCCCTGTAGGGGGGGAGGGGGCGCCCCCACCCTTCTGGCCAGGGTGTGGGCCCCCTCAGGTACATTCTTTGCCCAATAATTCTTATTAAATCCAAAAATGACTTTCGTGGAGTTGCGGGACTTTTGGAGCTGTGCAGAATAGGTTTCCAATATTTGCTCCTTTTCTAGCCAGAATCCCCGCTGCCGGCATTCTCCCTCTTCATGGTAAACCTTGTAAAATAAGAGAGAATAGCCATAAGTATTGTGACATAACGTGTAATAACAACCCATAATGCAATAAATATTGATATAAAAGCATGATGCAAAGTGGACGTATCAACTCCCCCAAGCTTAGACCTCGCTTGTCCTCAAGCGGAAGCCGAAATCGAAAAATATGTCCACAAGTTTAGAGATAGATGTGTCGATAAAAATAAAATACGGACATGAGGGCATCATGATCATTCTTATAACATCAACATATATAGATTTTGTCATATGATTTCTTATGCTCAAGTAACAATCGATTCACAATGTCAAGTATGGAACATAAACTTCATCGGAAACTAACGAACTATAATCTTAGTCACTGAAGCAATTGCAATTTATCATAACATCAGAAAGAGTCAAGAATAGAGCTTTTCAGCAAGTCCACATACTCAACTATCATATAGTCTTCTACAATCACTAACACTCACGCAATACTTATGGTTATGGAGTTTTAATCGGACACTGAGAAAGATAGGGGCTTATAATGTTGCCTCCCAATATATTCACCTTTAGGTGATGTCAACAATAATAATTCATGCTAACGAACATCCTATTGGATATATATATCAGGATATTTCTAACACGTGGTGCTTGCCAAATGATAAAATGAAAAAGGGAAAGGTGAAGATCACCTTGACTCTTGCATAAACTAAAAGACATAAAGTAGAAGATAGGCCCTTCGCAGAGGGAAGCAGAGGTTGTCATGCGCTTTTAGAGTTGGATATGCAAAATCTTAGTGCGAAAGAACATCACTTTATGTAGCCACTTGTATATGGACCTTTATTATGCAGTCCATCGCTTTTATTGCTTCCATAACAAGCTCGTATAAAGTTTATTTTCTCCGTACTAATAAGTCATGCATATTTAGAGAGCAATTTTTATTGCTTGCAAGAATGACAACTTACTTGAAGGATCTTACTCAATCCATAGGTAGATATGGTGGACTCTCATGGCAAAACTGGGTTTAATGATATTGGGAAGCACAAGTAGTATCTCTACTTGGTGCTAGGAATTTTTGGTTAGCATGAGGGGGAAAGGCAAGCTCAACATGTTTGAATGATCCATGACAATATACTTTAACTGAGATGCGAGAAAACATAAACCATTACGCTGTCTTCCTTGTCCAACATCAACTCTTTAGCATGTCATACTTTAATGAGTGCTCACAATCATAAAAGATGTCCAAGATAGTGTATTCATATGTGAAAACCGCTCTTTCCTTATTACTTCCTATTAATTGCAACAATGACCAAAACTACGTTTATCAATTCTCAACAACTTTTAAGCCTCATAATTTCTATGTGCTAAGTCATTACTATCCACAAGATCGATATGAACTCTTTTATTCTTTTGTTCTTTTTATTTTTTTCTTAAGATCATAGCAAGATAGCAAAGCCCTTTGACTCAACACTAATCTTTATTATAGATAACTTACGGACTCGATTACATAGAGATCACAAAGCAAAACTCAAAACTAACTCATACCAAGACTTCAATCTACTAGATCAACATATTACTAAAAGGATCGAACTAAGTAAAACGGTAAAGATAGGAGTGTGATGGCGATACGATACCGGGGCACCTCCCCCAAGCTTGGCAGTTGCCAAGGGGAGTGCCCATACCCATGTGATTATGTCCTCGGAGGTGGTGAAGAAGGAGTTGTTGATGATGTAGGATTGTCGTCCATCTTCCAAGGCATAGGCTCACCATCATAGAAGGATGATCGAGTCTCCAGGATCCTCAAATCTGCAGCCAAACTCATCCTCTTGAATCTATATTCATACTCAAAGTTTTGGTTCTACAGGTCATAGATCTGGGCTTGGAGGTGCTCGATTTTCTCATGAAGTTTGAAGATGGTTTCCCCAATGTTCTTGGCATCCAGCTTGTGGTTGTTCGTGAACTCCGCGATCATCATCTGGTTGGCGTTGAGTCCACGTTCCACCATCTCTTGGCACTTGAAAACTTGCTGCTCCATAGCTTCGAGCCTTGTCTCCACGCTTCCGGTATGCCTTGGTCCCTCCACATCACGGATGTGCAGCACCCCCTCACACATCTCAATGGTTTGAGGGTGTTGCAGCACCTCCGCAAGATAGGGGTTAATAACCCTCTTGAAAAACTTGTCCTTGGGAGCGCTTGGAGACGCCATGATGCTCTAGATCTGTCAGAAAAATAGCTCGAAACAAAGACAGAAGATTTTTGTGTGATATGGTGGTCAAAACTTTTGGGAGATTATATAATGAATTTTTACCGATCAAAATACGTAACATGCAAGAAAACGGAGTCCGAGAGGCACATGAGGTGTCCACGAGACAGGGGGCGCGCCCTGTAGGGGGGGGGGGGGGGCGCCCTCCACCCTCGTGGATGCCTCGTGTCCTTCCCGGATTACTTCTTTCTTCCATAATTTTTGAAATATTCCAAAACGGAGGAAAATTGCCATTAGAATTGTTTTGGAGTCGGTTTACTTACCGTACCACATACCTATTCCTTTTCGGAGTCTGAAATGTTCTGGAAAGTGTCCCTTATGTATTCCTTCGGGGTTATGGTTTCAATAATATTAGTTTCAACATTAATAGGGTTACCTGAGATATAATGTTTAATTCTTTGGCCGTTCACCACCCTCGGACTTGTGCCTTCGAAGTTGTTGATTTTTATGGCACCGGAACGATAGACCTCCTCGATAACGTAAGGACCTTTCCATTTAGAGAGAAGTTTTCCTGCAAAAAATCTTAAACGAGAGTTGAATAGTAACACATAATCACCTATGTTAAATTCTCACTTTTGTATACTTTTGTCATGCCATCTTTTAACCTTTTTCTTTAAATAGCTTGGCATTTTCATATGCTTGGGTTCTCCATTCATCAAGAGAGCTAATGTCAAATAACCTCTTCTCACCAGCAAGTTTGAAATCATAGTTGAGCTCTTTAATGGCCCAATATGCCTTATGCTCAAGTTCAAGAGGTAAGTGACACGCTTTTCCATAAACCATCTTATATGGAGACATACCCATAGGATTTTTATATGCAGTTCTATAGGCCCATAATGCATCATCAAGTTTCTTGGACCAATTCTTTTGGGATCTATTAACTGTTGTCGGTGTCAAAACCGGTGGATCTCGGGTAGGGGGTCCCGAACTGTGCATCTAGGCGGATGGTAACAGGAGACAAGGGACACGATGTTTTTACCCAGGTTCAGGCCCTCTCGATGGAGGTAAAACCCTACTCCTGCTTGATTAATATTGATGATATGGGTAGTACAAGAGTTGATCTACCACGAGATTAGAGAGGCTAAACCCTAGAAGCTAGCCTATGGTATAATTGTTGTTCGTCCTACGGACTAAAACTCTTCGGTTTATATAAACACTGGAGAGGGCTAGGGTTACACAGAGTCGGTTACAAGGGGAGGAGATCTACATATCGAATCGCCAAGCTTGCCTTCCACGCCAAGGAAAGTCCTATCCAGACACGGGACGAAGTCTTCAATCTTGTATCTTCAGAGTTCGGGAGTCCGGCCAAAGGTCACAGTCCGGCCATCTGAACACCCCCTAATCCAGGACTCCCTCAGTAGCCCCTGAACCAGGCTTCAATGAAGACGAGTCCGTCGCACAAATTGTCTTCGGCATTGCAAGGCGGGTTCCTCCTGTGAATACTTCATAGAAGATGTTGAACACAAGGATAGTGTCCGGCTCTGCAAAATAGTTTCCACATACCATCGTAGAGAGAATAATATTCGCACAAATCTAATCTGCTGACGCATTCCGTAGCGTGACATCATGCCACAACCAAGCCTTTATTCGAATCGTTTTACTGTCCCACCTCAGCGTGTTTAGCGAGGCGGTTTCCTTGGTACGTCTTGTCAAAGCAGAGATCGTGTCCCCTTATTCCGGGATTCTCGTCAATACGGGCGTGGGTAACCCAACCGCGCCATTAATCGCGGAGCTTGGGAGATAAGCGATTTTTACTAGGCTGGTGGGGGCTCATAGTTTCGGCCGCCCATATAAGGGGATAAGGATCTACCCTTTCCATCTACGCCTTCTTCCTCCTTCGCTTATCTATTCCTGCGCACTTGAGCTCCAGCGCCCAAGTCCGCACTTCCCACCTCAACCTTCTCCAATCATGTCCGGAGCGGGAGGTAGATGGATGGCCTCCACCATCACGGAGGGGCACATCAAAAAGTTGAGGAAGGCCGGATACTTGTCTAACGACATCGCGCACCGGCTTCCAGATGTGGGGCAACTCACCCCCACCCCTAGGCCCCATGAGAGGGTGGTGTTCCTCACCCATTTCCTCCGCGGACTGGGCTTCCCACTTCACCCATTTGTCCGGGGGCTCATGTTCTACTACGGCCTGGATTTCCATGATCGGGCCCAGAACTTCATCCTCAACATCTCAGCGTTTATCGTCGTGTGCGAGGCCTTCCTCCGCATCAAGCCTCACTTCGGCCTATGGCTGAAGATCTTCAGCGTCAAGCCGAAGGTCGTGGGCGGCCGGCAAGCGGAGTGCGGAGGCGCCATGGTGGGCAAGATGCCCAACGTCACATAGCTCAAGTGCTCCTTCGTGGAAACCATCAAGGGGTGGCAATCGGGGTGGTTCTACATCACCGAGCCGCATGACCCTGAATGGGCAGCGGCCCTCGAATTCCAATCTGGCATCCCCACCCAGCTCACATCCTGGAAAGAGACGGGCCTGTTGTGGGGTAATCCGGAAGAGGTGACCGGACTCCAAACCTGCGTTCAAGACCTGGTGAACAAGAAGGTTAAACTTGTCAACGTAGTCCAAGCAATGCTCTTCCGTTGGATCCTCCCGTGTCAATGACGGGCCTTCAACTTGTGGGAGTTCGACCCGGCCCAGCACCAGGCTTTGTCCAGGCTCTTCGACACAAAGCACGAGGATGCCTGGAAGGTGCTATTCAAGAGCTCCAAGGTTCCCCCTCCCGTCACCGAGGATCGCGGATTCTACGCCAAGCGCCGAGCCACCGAAGTAAGCTTGTTTTTATCCTTTACAGGACACTTGATTTTCATAGTTTGACTCTATGTAGGATCTAAACTCCCGCTCCTTTGACAGGACTGGAAGAGGACGTCCGAACAATTTGACTGTCCGGCCCCTTTACCCAAAGGCCCAGCAGATGCACGCTTAATGAAGCTGCTGGTTCCGGCACCCCACGTGGTGCCGGAGAAGAAGGCCAAGAAGAAGGCACGGGGACTCGAAAGAGTTCTCGACACCTGGTGGTGTCGGATTCATCGCCCGACGACCCGAAACGCCCTCCGCCTCCGAAGACGAGGAGGAGGAAGAAGAAGCCTCTCCCCCTCCAGCGGGGGGAGGAAAGAAAAGGAAGGCCACCCCAACTGGGGAGGACGAAGGTGCCAAGAAGGGGAAGACCCTTCTTCCGAACTACGCCTCCGACGCCAACGACGGCGGAGAGGAATGGCCATCCAGGGCCAAGCCCCTGGCAGAATCGTAAGTATCCGGATACCAGAATAACTTATGGCGCTCCTCTATAGTACAGTACCTTCTGACGCTGAATTCAATAATGCAGTCCGCCCAAGGCTCAACTCGGCGATTCGTCGAGCGGCTCCCTGGACTCGTCGGATGTGAATAGCGCTTCACTCCCGACGGCTACCTCCCCTCGCCCTACGGACGATGCCGAGGTGGAGTCCCAAAAGGGGTTAAACCAGGAGGAGGTGGTCCTGGAGGCGCCGCAAGGCGACCTCCCGGACTCCAGGCCCAAAGGGGACGAAGCCCCAGAGGGATCTAAGTCCGGCCCTGGGCCGGACACCGCTCTGGAACCTTCAGTGATTCCAGAGTCCGGCAGGCGGCCCCCTTGCAAGAAGGCCAAGCCTACGACGCCAACGGCCTCCGTCCAACCGGAGGCGCCGGACAATTTGCTGGAGGTGCTTAACGGCGCCTCCATCGACGAGGAGCACCGCACTGTTATGAGTGCGGTGATCCAGAAGGTTCAGTCCGCCAAGAGCGGGCTGACAGAAGCCTGTGCCAGCCTTCTAACAGGCTTTGAGGTATGTATTTAAAACATATGAAAATGGTACCACATAGATAGTAGCCCCAGATGCTCAGTTTGGTGTTCGGAAGGAAAAGCCGGACTGAGGATCTAAAAAAGATATACGCAGGAGTCTAACATAAATATGTCAATATGGGAATGCAGGCTGCGCTGCTGACCTCTACCGCAGTGACTGCGGAGGTCGATGCATTGAAGCAGAGCCTCGAGCGGTCCGAGAACGAGCTCGGTCTTCTCAAGAGCAGCTCGAGGGCAAGGAAGGTATGTAGTACCTTATGTAAGTATATAGAAATACCTGGTTACAGGGGACACAACTGAGGTGGCGACCCTGAAGGAAGCGCTTTCCAAGGCCAAACACAATGTGGCCGTGGAGCGCACCGAGCGAGAGAAACAAGAGGCGCAGGTGGCGGAGGTGCGGCAAGAGCTCAATGCTCTTGTGAAAAAACATGAGAGTTTAGAGCTTGACTCGAAGACTCAAGAGTCCGAGCTTGCCTTGGCACTTGAAAGCGCCAAATCTGCCAAGGCCGAAGCCTAAAAAGCCCTCCAGGAAATTGAGGTGATGAAGAAGATTGCGGCGGGTAAGGCATTCTTTATGCAAAGCAAGCACACGAAAGTAAATTACCTGTTACTTACACGAATCCGGAGCTCTCCAGGAGCATTCGCAGATCTGCCCCACAATGTATCCGACGCCGCCGTATTCTACCGGGCCGAGGAAGGGAGCTCGACGGAGAAGGTGTTCTGGTCCTAGTATGCTGAGGCCGGACACCCGGTGCCCCTAAGCGACCAGCTGAAGTAGCTGGTCGAGCTTCATAAGGCAGCCGAACAGGCCATGAAGGGCCTGATAGGCTGGCTGTGGCCTGGGGAGGCCATGCCTTTGAGCTATTTTGGGCTGGTGCGGCGGCTGGTGGATGCCTGTCCATGGCTTGAAGTCATCAAGCGCTTCGTATGCATCGAAGGCGCCCGTAGGGCTTTTGCCCGTGCTAAAGTGCACTGGGGCAAGCTGGATGCTGAGAAGCCGGTGATAGAAGGGCCACCGGAGGGGAAGGAGCATCACCGGCCCGAGATGTATTATGAGGGCGTCCTGAAGGGTGCCCGTCTTGTGGCGAATGAATGTACCAGGGATGTAATTTTTGAGTAAACTCGCTCGTGTTTATCCTGTGCGCTGAAAACTTGTTCATGTGCGCTAAGCAACGCTTTTTGAATTTAAAATATTACCTTCTGTGCGGCCGTTTATTAAATCTGAGAGATGCAAGTCGTCTGCTTCTGCCCCCATGCCACGAGTGCTGGGGTGTTCGGGATAAACCTGAGCGCTCTTGTTCCCATTCATGGGTGCTTCGAGGGAGGCGCTCAGCACAACGAACAAGGCGATCAGACTTATAATGCTTTATCACTCTCACTTAGCCATAGAATTCTACAATTTTAAATTTCGGCGAAGCCCCTAGTATTCGGAAGACCAAGTTCGGGGCGCTATCCACGCCTAGGCCGGATAAATCCGGCTCCTTACTCGAAGCGGCATAAGTCTTTAGGGACTCGAAAAACCTCTCGAACAGCGACCGGTCTATTGCCCTATCATGATGGTCAGTTTTAGCTTTCTCTACTGAGGTGTTAACCCAGCTCAACTGGGGCACAATCGCAGTAGTTCTCCTAGCGCTACCTTAGCCTACATAGCGGAACATAAGGTACCAAAACATGGGAGCCGGGCAAACCCAATTATTGACCCAAGACATGATTCGGAGCCGATGCATATAATGCTATAAGTTCGGGGTGCCGTACTCATAAGAGTGTTCGGTCTTCTCACACCATATTTTGGGGAACTTAAGCCCCTGGTGTATTGGCTGTACCAAAGTGTATGGTTGCATGATGTCATGACTGAACATATTTACATGAAAAATGAATGCAATAATAGACAAGAGCTATGTATTGTTTATTAAAGGGCTGCTATGAAAGCAGAATGATACAAATAGTGCGATAAGCAAGAGATGGGATTATTTGACATGTCCCCCTCCAGGGGCAAGCTGCGAGACTTTAAGTATGACAGGTATTTAGCTCGTTATAGAAACCACCTGGACGTTCGACGTGGCTTGCTGTCTCCCTGGCTGTTGCATCGTGTGTTCGGTGATTGTATTTCCGGACAGGCCTTCCGAAGAGTGGAATCCTGAAAGTAAGAAAAGGAAACGACAAAATCGGGAGCCCCTAGTGCGGTTGAGCCGCCTTCTGGGCGTGCCGTGGTTGTGCCCCTCCCCTTATGCCCATGGTACTTCCAGAGCATAATTATGTACGCGTGGTACTGGTTTCGTAATCTTGTGAGGGCTGGGGTTGGGGCCGCACTGTTATGCTTGCTTGGAATGTGCCAGACGGTCTTGTTGTAGGTTACTCCGGGCGCGCTTGACGGTGTCCGGACATTTAATAGCCGGACTGTAGAATTGCCTGGAGAGGCTACTATGTACTTCCGCCGCGAGGGCCGCCATGTGCTCCTCTGTTTGGAGAGAGCGTTCGGTATTTCCATTGACCGTAATGGCTCCGCGAGGGCCTGGCATCTTGAGCTTGAGATATGCATAGTGCGGCACCGCATTGAACTTTGCAAATGCGGTTCGCCCGAGCAGGGCGTGATAGACACTGCGGAACGGGACTATGTTGAAGATTAACTCCTCACTTCGGAAATTATCCGGGGATCCGAAGACCACTTCAAGTGTAACTGAGCCTGTACAACTGGCCTCTACACCTGGTATGACGCCTTTAAAGGTCATCTTTGTGGGTTTAATCCTTGAGGGATCTATGCCCATTTTTCTGCACCGTATCCCGGTAAAGCAGGTTTAGGCTGCTGCCGCCGTCCATGAGGACCCTAGTGAGGTGAAATCCGTCAATGATTCGGTCTAGAACCAATGCAGCGAATCCGCCGTGACGAATGCTAGTGGGGTGGTCCCTTCGATCAAAAGTGATCGGGCAGGAGGACCATGGGTTGAACTTTGGGGCGACTGGCTCCAATGCATATACGTCCCTGAGCGCACGCTTCCGTTCCCTTTTGGGGATGTGGGTTGCGTATATCATGTTCACCATCCGCCCTTGTGGGGGGAAGCCCTTCTGTCCTCTATTGTTCGATGGCCGGGGCTCCTCCTCGTCATCGCTATGCAGCCCCTTGTCTCTGTTTTCGGCACTTAACTTGCCTTCCTGCTTGAACACCCAACAATCCCTGTTGGTGTGATTGGCTGGTTGTTCGGGGGTGCCGTGTATCTGGCACGAGCGATCGAGTATCCGGTCTAAACTGGATGGGCCCGGAGGATTTCTTTTGAATGGCTTCTTCCGCTGACCGGGTTTAGAGCCTCTGAATCCGGCATTAACTGCTGTATCCTCAGTATTGTCGCCGTTAATGCGGCGCTTGTGCTTGTTGCGACGTGACCTACCATTGTTGTCCTTGGTATCTGAATTACCCGGGCTCTTCGTCATGTTATTACTACGAGCTAGCCAGCTGTCTTCTCCCGCGCAAAAGCGGGTCATGAGTGCTGTGAGGGCTGCCATGGATTTCGGCTTTTCCTGTCCAAGGTGCCGGGCAAGCCATTCGTCACGGATATTATGTTTGAAGGCTGCGAGAGCCTTTGCATCCGGGCAGTCAACTTTTTGATTTTTCTTGGTTAGGAACCGTGTCCAGAATTGTCTGGCCGATTCCTCTGGCTGCTGAATTATGTGGCTTAGGTCATCGACATCTGGTGGTGGCACATAAGTGCCCTAGAAGTTGTCGAGGAATGCAGATTCCAGGTCCTCCCAGCAACCAATTGACTCTGCTGGCAAGCTGTTAAGCCAATGCCGAGCTGGTCCTTTAAGGTTGAGTGGGAGGTATTTTATGGCGTGTAGATCATCACCGCGGGCCATGTGGATATGAAGGAGATAATCCTCGATCCATACCACAGGATCTATTGTGCCATCGTATGATTCAATATTTACGGGTTTAAACCCTTCGGGGATTTGATGCTCCATTACTTCATCTATGAAGCATAGTGGGTGTGCGGCACCTCTGTACTGGGCTATATCACGACGTAGCTCATATGAGCCTTGCCTGCCCTGTTCGGCCTGGCCGTATTTGCCATATCCAGCGTCACGGTTATCATCGCGTGTCATGAGGCGCCCACGCGATCCGTAGATCGATCTTGTTTGCCTTGCCTTATCCTCCAATATGTCTCGCAGGTCTGGCGCGTTTCCCCGTGCCTTGGTACTTTTTGAGCGGCACCGGGGTGCGGCTTGAGTTGAGGGCCGAAAGGCCTCTCTGTCGTGGCCACGGGGTGGCCGATCGGCCGCATCATACGCTGGTGATGTAGGTTTAGTTTCTTCCTCCTCTAGTTGGGGTAGCAGCCTGCGCTTTGGGTAGCTCTTGGAGGGGCGTTCAAGTTTGTACTCTTCGGCCGCCAGGACTTCAGTCCATCTATCGGCTAGCAAATCTTGGTCAGCTCTAAGCTGCTGCTGTTTTTTTGAGGCTGCTTGCTGTGGCCATAAGCCTGCGTTTGAAACGCTCTTGTTCGGTGGGATCCTCAGGCACGACAAATTCGTCATCGTCGAGGCTTGCCTCGTCTTCGGAAGGAGGCATATAATTGTCGTCCTCGACCTCTCTGTCTGCCGCTCTCTCATGAGGGCTGGCTTCCCCATCCTCCTGCGCTGAATCCTGCTGGAGGGGGTTGTCTTCGGCACTGTCCGGGGTGTTATTGTCTCCAGTGCCGGACTCGCCGTTTTTCCTTTGGCGGGATTTAGAGCGGCGCCGCTGATGCCAGCGCTTAGGTTGTTTCTTGGAGGGGTCATCCTCCATTTTTCCATCGCCATTCCCTTCTTTTGTGGTGTCCACCATGTATATGTCATATGACGAGGTGGCTTTCCAGTTCCCTATAGGCGCTAGTTCTTGGTCGTCTCCTTCATCGGCGTCCATACCGTCGATGTCTTCGGAGTCGAAGTCGAGCATGTCGGTTAAATCGTCGACAGTGGCTACGAAGTGGGTGGTGGGTGGGTTTCGAATTTCTTCGTCGTCCGCATCCCAACCTTGCTGACCATAGTCCGGCCAGGGCTCTCCTAACAAAGAGAGAGACTTTAGTGAATTCAGGATGTCGCCAAAGGGCGAGTGCTGAAAGATGTCCGCGGCGGTGAACTCCATGATCGAAGCCCAATTGGGTTCGATCGGAAGGGGTGCGGAAGATTCGGAGTCCGGAAAGGAGTCCGGCACCATGGAGTCACGGGCTCCGCGAGGGACAAGATTGGTGTTCGGCTCGATCGCCGTAGAGATTGCAGCCCCCGAGGCGGCGTCTAGCCACCTGTCCTCGACCGGCGCAGTCGGCTCCAAGCTGAGGGTCGGAGCAGACGCCTGAGCGGCGCTCTGGGCACTGTCCGGCGGCAGAGCTAGATCATGCCCATTGTGACAGCGCGGCACACTCGGCTGCGGCTCGAATCCGTCGAAGATCAAGTCTCCACGGATGTCAGCCGTGTAGTTTAAACTTCCAAATCTGACCTGATGGCCAGGGGCGTAGCTTTCAATCTGCTCTAGATGGCCAAGCGAAATGGCCCGCAGTGCAAAGCCGCCGAATACGAAGATCTGCCCGAGGAGAAAAGTCTCACCATGGACCGCGTCGTGGTTGATGATCGAAGAAGCAATCGGGCCTAAAGGTGACGACACAGAGGAACTCTCAACGAAAGCACCAATGTCGGTGTCAAAACCGGCGGATCTCGGGTAGGGGGTCCCAAACTGTGCGTCTAGGCGGATGGTAACAGGAGACAAGGGACACGATGTTTTTACCCAGGTTCGGGCCCTCTCGATGGAGGTAAAGCCCTACTCCTGCTTGATTAATATTGATGATATGGGTAGTACAAGAGTTGATCTACCACGAGATCAGAGAGGCTAAACCCTAGAAGCGAGCCTATGGTACGATTGTTGTTCGTCCTACGGACTAAAACTCTTCGGTTTATATAGACACCGGAGAGGGCTAGTGAGGGAGTTCTGGACTAGGGGGTGTCCGGATAGCCGAACTATCATCATCGGCCGGACTCCCAGACTATGAAGATACAAGATTGAAGACTTCGTCCCGTGTTCGGATGGGACTTTCCTTGGCGTGGAAGGCAAGCTTGGCGATATGGATATGTAGATCTCCTACCATTGTAACCGACTTTGTGTAACCCTAGCCCTCTTCGGTGTCTATATAAACCGGATGGCTTTAGTCCTTAGGACGAACAACAATCATACCATAGGCTAGCTTCTAGGGTTTAGCCTCCTTGATCTCGTGGTAGATTCACTCTTGTAACACACATCATCAATATTAATCAAGCAGGACGTAGGGTTTTACCTCCATCAAGAGGGCCCGAACCTGGGTAAAACATCGTGTCCCTTGTCTCATGTTACCATCCGCCTAGACGCACAGTTCGGGACCCCCTACCCGAGATCCGCCGGTTTTGACACTGACATTGGTGCTTTCGTTGAGAGTTCCTCTGTGTCGTCATGGATAGGCTCGATGGCTTCTTCAACCGTCATCAACGACGCAGTCCAGGGTGAGACCTTTCTCCCCGGACAGATCTTCGTATTCGGCGGCTTTGCACTGCGGGCCAATTCGCTTGGCCATCTGGAGCAGATCGAAAGCTACGCCCCTGGCCGTCAGGTCAAATTTGGAAGTTTGAACTTCACGGCTGACATCCGCGGGGACTTGATCCTCGATTAATTCGAACCACAGCCGAGCGTGCCGCATTGTCACGACGGGCATGATTTAGCTCTGCAGCCGGACAATACCCTGGAGGCCGCACTCGAACTCGCTCCGATCTTCAATTCGGAGCCGGCTGCGCAGATCGAGGACGGATGGCTAGACACCGCCTCGAGGGCTGCAACCTCTACGGCGATAGAGCCGAACACTGACCTTGTCCCTCATAAAGCTCGTGACTCCAAGGCGCCGAACTCCTTGCCGGACTCCGAACCTCCCGCGCCCCTCCGATCGAATTCGATTGGGCGCCGATCGTGGAGTTCACCACAGCGGACATCTTTCAACACTCACCTTTCAGCGACATCCTGAGTTTGCTAAAGTATCTCTCGTTATCAGGAGAGCCCTGGCCGGACTGCGGTCAGGACGGTTGGGATGCGGAGAACAAAGAAATTCAAAGCCCACCCACCACCCACTTGGTAGCCGCTGTCGACGATCTAACCGACATGCTAAACTATGACTCCGAAGACATCGACGGTATGGACGACGATGCCGGAGACGACCAAGAACCAGCGCCTAAAAGGCACGGGAAAGCCACCCCAACTCATGATGTATACATGGTGGATACAGCAAAAGGAAGCGATAATGAGGAAAAATGGGACGTGGCGAAGGACAACTCCCCCAACAAACAACCAAAGCGGCGACGCAAGCGCCGCCCAAAGACCAGCATCGATAAAAACGGCACCCATACGGACCCGGCCCTAGAGCAGGGCGAAGTAGTGGACGACGCACATGTCAACAAGCAGCCAGCCGAACATGAACTGGACAAGCAACCCATCCCCGACGAAGATGATGTCACATCACCAGAGCATATGAATCTTCATAAAAGGCTCGTCGCCACTGCAAGAAGTTTGAAGAAGCAAAAGCGGAAGCTCAAAACAGCGGAGGATGCACTCAGAATGAGATGCAGCAAAGTACTCAACAGCACGGATAAACATGGCGCTAGTCACCAGACAAAGAGCTACCCGAAGCGCAAGCTGTTGCCCAAATTTGACGAGGAGGCCTTAGAGCCCCCACAGTCAAAAAAGAAAGAAGCCGCCTGGCCGGATAGGTGACCAGATGACATGCCAAGAGCAACAAGGGGCGCCGCACACAAGCCGGCACACGATCAGCATAAAGATCCTCGGAAAAGGGACGACCCAGTCAGATCTATTTATGGGCCAAAAAAGAAGACTCCAGGAAGCAACATAACCTGCCAAGCATTCAAAGACAACGGCACACCCAAATACAGGGGCGCCGCACACCCACGATGTTTCACCGATGAGGTACTGGATCATGGATTTCCAGCGGGATTCAAACCCGTAAACATAGAAGCATATGACGGAACAACAGACCCCAGAGTCTGTATTGAGGATTACATCCTACACATACATATGGCCAGAGGAGATGATCTCCATGCCATAAAATACCTACCCCTCAAGCTCAAAGGGCCAGCTCGGCATTGGCTTAAAAGCCTCCCAGAAAATACCATTGGAAGTTGGGAAGAGCTTGAGGATGCGTTTCGAGCAAACTTTCAGGGGACCTATGTCCGCCCTCCGGATGCAGACGATTTAAGTCACATAACTCAACAGCCCGGAGAGTCAGCACGCAAATTCTGGAACAGGTTCCTCACTAAAAAGAACCAAATAGTAGACTGTCCGGACACTGAAGCCTTAGCAGCCTTTAAACACAACGTCCGAGACGAATGGCTTGCCAGACACCTTGGCCAGGAAAAACCAAGAACAATGGCTGCACTAACAAGCCTCATGACCTGCTTTTGCGCGGGGGAAGACAGCTGGCTGGCTAGATGCAGCACCAGCGACCCGAGTACATCTGAAGTTAGGGATGGAAATGGGAAATCACGACGCAAAAAGATCAGTGCCGGAATAAGGAAAATGGCCCGAATAGTACAGCGGTCAACGACGGATTCAAAAGCTCTCGGCCAAACAACAAAACACTACCCCTCAAGGACAACAGTGACGAGCTATCCAACCTAAACAAGATTTTGGATAGAGCATGTCAAATACATGGCACCTCAGGGAAGCCTGCAAACCATACCCACAAAGATTGTTGGGTCTTCAAACAGTCCGGCCGACTTAATGCCGAACACAAGGGGCTCGACACAACAAGCGAAAGTGACGAAACCCAAAAGCAGCAATCCGGAAAACAGAAGACTTTCCCACTAGAAGTCAAAACAGTGAACTCACTTCATGTGATAACATGAAAAGACAGCGCGGCACCTGCTATACCAGGACACCGCCCGCAGAATGGGGATAAACCCTACCAAAATTCACCGTAGCAGCACTTCCTTCAAAGGAGTGACGCCAGGCCTTTAAGCCAATTATACAGGCTCGGTACCACCAGAGGTTGTGTTCGGCTCATCCGACAACCTCCGTCGCGAAAAGCTCACTCTACATCGCCCCATTCAAACAGTAGCCCTTAAGCACTACTGGGGCGCGCAGCTTTCGCCAGCCCTAACGCAATACCACATCACGCGTTTTTTACGCTTAAAAATGCCCGGTCAATGTGGAATAATGTCATTAAAAAGTAACTCCGAGTGTTCCTCGACCACGGAGAACGTGAGACTGCCTCGACAGCCACACACTTATCAGACCTCGCAGGTCAAATCCCCTAAAAACAGGTCATTCAGACCTCGGACATGGTTAGGCGAGTTCGGCAAGGGGCTTCCCAGCCACATATCTCCTTTATAAGGGGCCGCGTGTATAAATGATGAGAGCCAATAAAGCTCAATTTTCTTCCTTTTATTCTATTTTTATACAACCTCTGCACGATATTTCTTGGAAACTAAGTCCTTCTCTTTTACAGATGAAGCACGTGCTACACCCGTCCAGGACACAGCACAACGGAGACACATGCGTAGACGTGCAGCAGGGACCCGTTGCAAGGATTCTTTTCAGATTAAGACCCTGCGTCAACCTTTCTTACTGTCTCTTGTTGATACACATCCCCTGGTTTCAAACCATAACCGAGGAGGAGGCTGGCGTTTTGGCATCGGCCGCGTCAGAAGTTCCCGCCTGAACCTAGACACTAGGGGCTTAGGGCATCGTTCTGCCCGGTATCATAAAGACCGAACACCTCAGGGAGTGTTCGGTGTCTCGAGTTAGGCCTTATATGCATCAGCTCCGAATCATGTCTTTGGTCAAATGTTGGGTTTGCCCGGCTCCTGTGTTTTGCTGCCTTACGTTCCGTATCATTGGCTAACGTGGCACCAGGAGAACTACTGCGATTGTGCCCTGGTTCGGCCGGGCGAGCACCTCAGTACAGAAAGCTAAAAACTTACTGTCATGATATACCGAGAGACTGGTCAACCACTCGATCGACCACTGGAATGTTTAGAATTCCTCCGCTTAGACGAAGGACCGCTTCCCGGTCAGGCACATACGCGCCCCGAAGTTCGGAGAGGAGCGGTGCCGCTAGGGGCTATATAGTAGCCCCACATTCGAGCTCCTATGGCTAAGTTAAAGTAATAAAGCATTATAGTCCGGTTTCCTAGTTTGCTACGCTATCACCTCCCTACAAGGACCAAGACGTTGGATTAAGTGTGAGAAAGCGCTTTTCTTTTTTGCAAACACCCCCGCACCATGTGCGTGGGGGCTGAAGCCGAAGACTACAACTTTCAGGTTATTCATACATATACGGCCGCACAGGAGATAGTTCAATACTTGAACACACAAGTATAAAAAATTTATTGCATTATAAACATGATCTCAGAAATCATACATGTCATTCAAACATAACATCTTTCGAGCACTGCGACTCTATTATATGAGCGCCCTGTAGGACTTCCTCAAAATAGTGCTCGGTGGGGAATCGGCTTTTGTCCGAACCCCGGGATGCAACAGTGGTGGCATCCATCTCCGCCCAGTATGTCTTACCACGGGCGAGAGCCACCCGTGCACCTTCTACGCATGCCGACCGCTTCATCGCCCCAATATGCGGCACCACCCCAAGGAATTGCTGCAAAAAGCCAAAATAACTCTTCGGCTTGGGCCTTTTCGGCCACAGATGAGCGACCACATCCGTCATGGCTAGTCCGGACAATCTATTAAGCTCAGCCCACTCAACCAGCCGATCACTCAATGGAAGTGGACGCTCCGGACTATGGAATTGAGACCAAAAAAGCTCTTCCATTTCATGATCCTCCTGGCTTCGAAAGTGCGCGACTGCGTACGCCGCACTCGCCGCCAAGTCCAGATAAGGATCCTCCGCACCGTACAATCGGCCCAGCTGAGCATACTTCGAATCCGTGAACTTCCTATGCAGAATAAAGGGCTTTCCAGCCATAATGTCTTCGACCTGACGCAGTTCCTCCTTCATAGCCCGCATCGCACTACGTGCATCCTTGGCTTCGGCGTCGGCCTTCTTCAGGTCTTCTTGCTCCACTCGGTGTTCTCCTTCAAGAACCTCCAGGCGGTCGGTAGCAACTTTTAATTTCGTGGCCATTCCGGCCAACTCCTCCCTGCTTCGGCAGTGAGCAGCCTTCTCGGCTTTCAGCTCTTCCGCTGCCTTCGAGGCAGCCGCCTCGCTTTTTCTGGCTTGCTCCTTGGCCCGAGCAAGTTTTGCTCGAAGGCCTTCCACAGCTGCAGCACTATCTGCATCAGGCATACAAATCGTAAGGAATGGGCGTCAGCTCCCTTACTAGGCGACCGCAGAGCAACCACATACCTTGTGACTCATCGAGTCGTTTATTGACCAGCGAGATGTCCGCATCCGCAACATCGAGTTGCCTCTTCAGCTCGGCAAATCCTTCAGTCCGGCTGGCCACCGAACGTTCCGCCACCTGCATAGGAAATGCGACAATCTATAACTGAGATTATGATCCTCGGCACGTTGCCGCTTTCGACAGCATACCAAGTCTCAGGGGCTACTATCTATACAGGGCGCACTTCATGTGCAAAACTGTCAAAAGGTATGTCATTTTTTGCGTACCTCAAATCCTGTCAGCAAACTTCCGACGGCCTCACACAACCCACTTTCGGCGGACGAGATCCTCTCAATCACCATACCCATTAATGTGCGGTGATCTTCTGAGATGGACGCCCTCTTAAGCAAATCTTGCACCTCCACCGGCCGTACTCCAATGGGTGCCGAACTCTCTGGCTCCGCCGGACTCGGGGAGACCCTCCGCGACGACACCTCAGGGTCGTCCGCCCCGTTTGATGGGGCGGCAGATGGAGGCGTTTCGCTCTCCATCATCTCCGGACGAAGGTCTCCCGAAGATGAGCTGTGCTGAGATGGGCTGAGGTCCGAACTACAAGGTGAAAACTTCGGTTACCCTTAGAAATTAAACAGGGATGTCCACTATTACAAAATTCCCCCTTTTTACTTACGGCTCGCTAGAGGGCTGATTCCTCCAAGGAGACAGTTTGGCCGGGGCTCTTCCCGGCCCGGGACCTTCTGGTGCAGACTTCTTTCCCCGCTTTGAGGCCATGGCCTCCGGGTCTTCGGAAGCGGTCCTCTTCTCCGGATGGAAGGAGGGTCTCTCGATTCCTCCCTTACTGAAAGCCTCCGTGGCGGAGGTGGTATGTCCTCTGTGCCCTTCTTCGCCCTCCTCCGAAGGTGCAACCTCTAACATTTTGATTAACACGGGATCCTGCATGGTCTCAGGGAGGGGGGCCAGACACCGTATTAGTTTTGCTTGCGCTATCCACTCCTGTCCAAAGGATAGCTGGTTAAAAGGCAAACCCACAGTAAATAAATGGACGATGTGTCCGGACACAGGGCTACTTACTTGAGTATCCGGGCGATTGCAGCTTAGGCCAGCATCCTCTGTCAATTCCGGACGCATCTCTTGCGATCCGAAGAATAGTTCGTACATCTCCGCGGGTGTCAAACCCATGAAGTGTTGAAGAGCTCGTGGCCCCTCCGGGTTAAATTCCCATAGGCGGAGGGGGCGACGTTTGCAGGGCAGTAGGCACCGGATCAACATAACCTGTACCACTACGGCCAGATTGATCTCCCTTTCTTGGAGGCCTCGAATCCGGTCCTGCAATAGGGGAACATCCTTGGACGGCCCCCAGTCACGCCCCTTGTTGACCCATGAAGTCAGCTGCTGTGGAGGGCCCGAGCGGAAGATGGGCGGCAGCCTCTGCCTGCTACCCCTAGGAGCGGTGATATAGAACCACTCCTGTTGCCGCAAGCCGAGCTCCTCCTGAAAAGAGCCCTCGGGCCATGGAGCATCGACCCTCTTGTTAATAACCGCCCCGCCGCACTCCGCATGGCTCCCCTCAATCATCTTCGGCTCCACGTCGAAGGTTTTGAGCCACAAGCCGAAGTGAGGGGTAGTGCGGAGGAAGGCTTCACAGACGACAATGAATGATGAGATGTGGAGGATAGACTCCGGAGCCAAGTCACGGAATTCCAGCCCATAGTAAAACATGAGCCCCCTCATGAAGGGATCCGTCTGGAAGCCTAAACCCCGACGGAGGTGAGACACGAACACGGCGCTCTCACCAAGCTCGGGAGTGGGAATAACTTGCCCTCGGGCAGGCAGCCTATGCGAAATCTCGTAGGTTAAGTACCTGGCGTCTCTTAGCTTTAGCACGTCCTCTTCCGTGACGGAGGAGGGTATCCACCGGCCTCGTAGGTCGGGGCCGGACATTGTCGAAGATCAAAGGTACCCAAATATGGAGCCCTGGGTGTTGGAACTCGGGGCGAGGGGCGGATTCGATAGAGGATTGAAGGAAAAGAATGGGCCTTGGTCTCATTATGAAGAGGGAGAATACCCAGAGCCATCCCCGTGACCATTTGGAACCCGCCTTCGATGAAGGGGGCGTGGCAACGAGTGCGGTTGGGTTACCCATGTCCGTATTGATGGGAATCCTGGAATAAGGGGAACA
Source organism: Triticum aestivum (assembly GCF_018294505.1). Classification (NCBI taxonomy): domain Eukaryota; kingdom Viridiplantae; phylum Streptophyta; class Magnoliopsida; order Poales; family Poaceae; genus Triticum; species Triticum aestivum. Next base: position 60,310,132 of record NC_057807.1, read on the forward strand.
CGATCTCAGCTTCGACAGGATGTGCCAAGGAAACCGCCTCGCTAAACGCGCGGAGGTGGAACAATAAAAACAATTCGAGTAAAGGCTTGGTAATGGTGTGACATCACGCCACAAAATACGTCAGCAGATTGAACTTGTGTGATATTATTCTCTCTACGGTGGTATGTGGAATTTATTTTGCAGAGCCGGACACTATCCTGGTGTTCACAATCTTCTATAAGTTATTCGGAGGAAGAACCGGCCTTGCAATGCCGAAGACAACATGCGCGCCGGACTCGTCGTCATTGAAGCCTGGTTCAGGGGCTACTGAGGGAGTTCCGGACTAGGGGGTGTCCGGGTAGCCGAACTATCATCATCGGCCGGACTCCCAGACTATGAAGATACAAGATTAAAGACTTTGTCCCGTGTCCGGATGGGAATTTCCTTGGCGTGGAAGGCAAGCTTGGCGATACGGATACATATATCTCCTACCATTGTAACCGACTTTGTGTAACCCTAGCCCTCTCCGGTGTCTATATAAACCGGATGGCTTTAGTCCTTAGGACGAACAACAATCATACCACAGGCTAGCTTCTAGGGTTTAGCCTCCTTGATCTCGTGGTAGATCCACTCTTGTAACACACATCATCAATATTAATCAAGCAGGACGTAGGGTTTTACCTCCATCAAGAGGGCCCGAACCTAGGTAAAACATCGTGTCCCTTGTCTCCTGTTACCATCCGCCTAGACGCACAGTTCGGGACCCCCTACCCGAGATCCGCCGGTTTTGACACCGACAGCTAGGGTTACACAGAGACGGTTACAAGGGGAGGAGATCTACATATCGAATCGCCAAGCTTGCCTTCCACGCCAAGGAAAGTCCTATCCGGACACAGGACGAAGTCTTCAATCTTGTATATTCATAGTCCGGGAGTCCGGCCAAAGGTCACAGTCCGGCCATCCGAACACCCCCTAATCCAGGACTCCCTCAACAGTCTTTTGCAAAATTAATTTGAGCTCTCTATTACTCAACTCTACTTAACCACTAGACTATGGGTGATAAGGGGGTGCATTTATATGATTAACGTCATACTTAGCAAGCATTTTACGGAAAGCACCATCAATAAAATGTGAACCACCATCAGTCATAAGATATCTAGGGACTCCAAACCTCGGAAAAATAACTTCTTTAAGCATCTTAATAGAGGTGTTATGATCAGCACTACTAGTTGGAATAGCTTCTACCCACTTAGTGACGTAATCAACAACAACTAAAATATGTGTATATCCATTAGAGGCAGGAAAAGGTCCCATATAATCAAAGCCCCAAACATCAAATGGTTCAATAACAAGAGAGTAATTCATAGGCATTTCTTGACGTCTACTAATATTACCAATTCTTTGACATCATCACAAGACAAGACAAACTTACGAGCATCCTTGAAGAGAGTAGGCCAATAAAAACCGGATTGCAATACCTTATGTGCAGTTCTGTCTCCAGGGTGGTGTCCTCCATATGATTCAGAGTGACACTTGCATAGGATATGTTCCTGTTCATGCTCAGGTACACAACATCTAATAACACCATCTACTCCTTCTTTATAAAGGTGTGGGTCATCCCAGAAGTAATGTCTTAAATCATAAAAGAACCTTTTCTTTTGCTGGTATGTGAAACTAGGTGGTATAAATTTAGCAACAATGTAATTAGCATAATCAACATACCATGGAGTAGTACGAGAAGCATTAATGACCGCTAATTGTTCATCAGGAAAGCTATCATCAATAGGTAGTGGGTCATCAAGAACATTCTCTAGCCTAGACAAATTGTCTGCAACGGGGTTCTCAACTCCCTTTCTATCAATAATATGCAAGTCAAATTCTTGAAGCAAGAGAACCATCTAATTAGTCTAGGTTTAGCATCTTTCTTTTCCATAAGATATTTAATAGCAACATGATCAGTGTGAATAGTAACTTTAGAATCAACAATGTAAGGTCTGAACTTATCATAAGCAAATACAACTGCTAAGAATTCTTTTTCGGTAGTAGCTTAATTTCTCTGGGCAGTATCAAGAGTCTTACTAGCATATTGAATAACATTTAATTTCTTATCAACTCTCTGCCCTAGAACAGCACCTACAACAAAGTCACTAGTATCACACATAATTTCAAAGGGTAAATTCCAATCAGGTGGCTGAACAACAGGTGCAGTTATCAAAGCTTTCTTAAGTATTTGAAATTCTTCTACACAATCATCATCAAAGACAAAAGGAATATCTTTTTGCAATAAATTAGTCAGAAGCCTAGAGATTTTAGAAAAGTCCTTAATGAACCTCCTATAAAAACCGGCATGACCAAGGAAACTTCTGATACCTTTAATGTCCTTGGGACATGGCATATTTTCAATAGCATCAACTTTAGCTTTATCAACTTCAATACCTTTTTCAGAAATTTTATGCCCCAAGACAATGCCTTCATTAACCATAAAGTGACACTTTTCCCAATTCAGGACGAGACTAGTGTCTTCACATCTCTGCAAAACTTGATCAAAGTTGCTCAAGCAATCATCAAAAGAGGATCCATAAACGGAGAAGTCATTCATGAATACCTCATAAATCTTTTCACAAACGTCAGAGAATATAGCCATCATGCATCTTTGGAAGGTAGCAGGTGCATTACATAAACCAAAAGGCATATGTCTATAAGCAAAAGTACCGAAAGGGCAAGTAAAGGTAGTCTTTGATTGATCATCCGCTGACACAGGTATTTGAGAGAAACCAGAATAACCATCTAGAAAGCAGAAATGTGTATGTTTGGATAGTCTTTCTAGCATTTGATCAATAAAAGGTAAAGGGTAATGATCTTTCTTAGTAGCTTTATTTAACATACGGAAATCTATTACAATCCTATGACCTATAATAAATCTTTGCGGAATCAATTCATCTTTATCATTAGGAACAATAGTAATACCTCCCTTTTTCGGGACACAATGGACAGGGCTTACCCATTCACTATCAACAACGGGATAAATTATACCTGCCTCAAGGAGCTTTAATATCTCCTTTCTTACCACTTCTTTCATCTTAGGGTTTAATCGTCATTGAGGATCCCTAACCGGTTTGGTATCTTTTTCCACTTTAATTTTGGGTTGGCATAGAGTGGGACTAATGCCCTTAAGATCATCCAGAGTATATCCAATAGGAGCATGATGCTTCTTCAGAGTTTTCAATAATCTTTCCTCTTCCTGCTCTGGAAGGTTAGCACTAATAATAACAGGATATATCTTCTTTTCATAAAGATAAGCATATTTAAGATTATCGGGTAATGGTTTGAGCTCAAACACGGGATCACCCTTGGGTGGAGGAGGATCCCCTAGGATTTCAACAGGCAAGTTGTGTTTCAAGATAGGCACCTGCTGAAGGAATACTTCATCAATTTCCCTTCTTTCATTCATAAACATATCATTTTCATGGTCTAGCAAATATTGTTCTAGCAGATCAGTAGGAGGGACGGCAATAGATTTCATCCTTACTAGGTAATTCTTTATCACGGGGTTGTCTACGAAATTTAGCAAAATTAAACTCATGAGTCATATCATCCAAGCCAATCGTAACAATATCCTTTTCACAATCAATCCTAGCATTAACAGTATTCAAGAAGGGTCTACCAAATATAATGGGACAAAAGTCATCTTGTGCGGAACCCAGAACAAGGAAATCAGCAGGGTATTTAACTTTCCCACACAAGACTTCAACATCTCTAACAATCCCAACTGGTGAAATAATATCTCTATTGGCAAGCTTAATTGTAACATCTATTTCTTCTAACTCATCAGGTGCAATATCATGCATGATTTCATTATATAAGGAAAAAGGTATTGCACTAGCACTAGCACCCATATCACATAAGCCATGATAACAATGATCTCCTATTTTAACAGAAATAACAGGCATGCCTACAACAGGTCTATGTATTTTAGCATCTGGTTTAACAATATTAGCAGTTTCACCACAGAAGTAAATAACATGCCCATCTATATTATCATCCAAGAGATCTTTAACCATAGCAATACTAGGTTCAACTTTAATTTGCTCAGGAGGTGTATAAGTTCTAGTATTACTCTTACGAACAACAGTTGAAGCTTTAACATGATCCTTTATTCTAACAGGAAAAGGTGGTTTCTCAACATAAGTAGTAGGAACAATAGGATCATTATAAGTAATAGTATTTTCTTCAACTATAATAGGTGCAACTACTTTTACTTCAATGGGAGGATTATATTTAAACCACTTCTCCTTAGGGAGATCAATGTGAGCAGCAAAAGATTCACAGAAAGAAGCTACTATCTCAGAGTCAAGTCCATATTTAGCGCTAAATCCTCGAAAAGCATCAGTATCCATAAAAGATTTAACACAATCAAACTTAGGTGTTATACCTGACTCCTTACCATCGTCGGAACCCCAATCTTCAGAGTTGCGTTTAATTCTTTCCAATAAGTCCCACTTGAATTCAGTAGTCTTCAGCATATAAGAACCAGCACAGGAAGTATCGAGCATGGTGCTATCATTCAGAGAAAGCCGAGCATAATTTTTTTGAATAATCTTTTCTCTGGAGAGCTCATGATTGGGGCATGAATATAACATTGAATTAAGCCTCCCCCAAGCTTGAGAAATGCTTTCTCCTTCGCGAGGCCAGAAATTATATATGTAATTACGATCACGGTGAACAAGATGCATAGGATAGAACTTCTGGTGAAATTCCAACTTCAATCGTTTATAGTTCCAAGATCCCATATCATCACATAGCCTATACCATGTCAATGCATCTCCCTTCAAAGATAAAGGGAAGACCTTCCTCTTAACAACATCATCGGGAATACCTGCAAGCTTAAATAATCCACAAACTTCATCCACAAAGATAAGGTGTAAATCGGGATGCAATGTTCCATCTCCTGCAAAGGGATTAGCTAGCAGTTTCTCTATCATACCCGGAGGAATTTCAAAGTAAACATTTTCAGTAGGTTCAGTAGGTTGAGGATTCTTTTCTCTACTGGTTGGGGTGAAGATACCCCGAACAAGCCCCACAAAGGATTAGTTTCCATTGTAACAAGTGACAGAAAATTTCAGAACACTATATAAATGTTTCCCTACCAAGTTCCACTCACCAAAGGCGCTTCACTCCCCGGCAATGGCGCCAGAAAAGAGTCTTGATGACCCACAAGTATAGGTGATCTATCGTAGTCCTTTTGATAAGTAAGAGTGTCGAACCCAATGAGGAGCAGAAGGAAATGGCAAGCGGTTTTCAGTAAGGTATTCTCTGCAAGCACTGAAATTGTTGGTAATAGATAGTTTTGTAATAAGATAATTTGTAACGAATAAGAAGCAATGAAAGTAAATAAGGTGCAGCAAGGTGGCCCAATCCTTTTTGTAGCAAAGGACAAGCCTGGACAATTTCTTATAATGAGAAAAGTGCTCCCGAGGACACATGGGAATTATCGTCAAGCTAGTTTCATCACACTCATATGATTCACGTTCGGTACTTTGATAATTTGATATGTGGGTGGACCCGTGCCCTTCCTTGGACAAGCATCCCACTTATGATTAACCCCTATTGCAAGCATACGCAAACATCCGCAAACCACACACTGGTCCACCCACATATCAAATTATCAAAGTAACGAACGTGAATCATACGAGCGTGATGAAACTAGCTCGATGATAATTCCCATGTGTCCTCGGGAGCGCTTTTCTCATTATAAGAAATTTTCCAGGCTTGTCCTTTGCTACAAAAAGGATTGGGCCACCTTGCTGCACCTTATTTACTTTCATTGCTTGTTACCCGTTACGAATTATCTTATCACAAAACTATCTGTTACCTATAATTTCAGTGCTTGCAGAGAATACCTTACTGAAAACCGCTTGTCATTTCCTTCTGCTCCTCGTTGGGTTCGACACTCTTGCTTATCGAAAGGACTACGATAGATCCCCTATACTCGTGGGTTGATACGTCTCCGTCGTATCTATAATTTTTGATTGTTCCATGCCAATATTCTTCAACTTTCATATACTTTTGGGAACTTTTTATACTATTTTTGGGACTAACATATTGATCCAGTGCCCAGTGCCAGTTCCTATTTGTTGCATGTTTTATGTTTCGCAGAAAACCAATATCAAACGGAGTCCAAACGGGATAAAAACGGACGGAGAATTATTTTGGAATATTTGGGATTTTCCGGAGGAAGAATCAACGCGAAACGGTGTCCGAGGTGGCCATGAGAGAGGGGGGCGCCCACACCCCCTAGGCGCACCTGGCACTCTCGTGGGCCACCCGTAAGGCAGTTGGTGCCCTTCTTTTTCCGCAAGAAAGCTAATTTTATGAGAAAAATCTGGCGAAAGATTCACCCCAATCGGAGTTACGGATCTCCAGATATAAAAGAAACGGTGAAGGGGCAGAATCTGAGAATGTAGAAATAGAGAGATAGATCCAATCTCGGAGGGGTCCTCGCCCCTCCCAAGCCATGGGAGCCAAGGAGCAGAGGGGAAACTCTTCTCCCATCTTGGGAGGAGGTCAAGGAAGATGTAGAAGAAGGGGGCCTCTCCCCCTTGCTTCCGATGACATCGGAACGCTGCCGGGGGCCATCATCATCACCGCGATCTTCACAAATACCGCCATCATCTTCACCAACATCTCCATCACCTTGCCCCTTCTATATCCAGCTGTCCACTCTCCCGCAACCCACTGTACCCTCTACTTGAACCTGGTGCTTTATGCTTCATATTATTATCCAATGATGTGTTGCCATCCTATGATGTCTGAGTAGATTTTCGTTATCCTATCGGTGATTGATGAATTGCTATGATTGGTTTGAGTTGCATGTTTCATTATTGGTGTTGTCCTATGGTGCCCTCCGTGTCGCGCAAGCATGAGGGATTCCCGCTGTAGGGTGTTGTAATGAGTTCATGATTCGCTTATAGTCGGTTGCGTGAGTGACTGAAACACAAACCCGAGTAAGGGGATTGTTGCGTATGGGATAAAGGGGACTTGACACTTTAATACTATGGTTGGGTTTTACCTTAATGAATCTTTAGTAGTTGCGGATGCTTGCTAGAGTTCCAATCATAAATGCATATGATCCAACTAGAGAAAGTATGTTAGCTTATGCCTCTCCCTCAAATAGAATTGCAATAGTGATTACTGGTCTAGTAACATAGTCAATTGCTCAGGGACAATTCCACAACTCCTACCACCACTTTTCCGCACTCGCTATATTTACTTTATTGCTTATTTATCTAAACAGCCCCTAGTTTATATTCATGTGCTCTTTATTATCTTGCAAACCTATCCTATCACACCTACAAATTACTTCAAGTTTCATACTTGTTCTATGTAAAGCGTACGTCAAGCGTGCGTAGAGTCTTATCAGTGGCCGATAGGACTTGAGAGAGTATTTGTTCTACCTTTAGCTCCTCGTTGGGTTCGACACTCTTACTTATCGAAAGAGGCTACAACTATCCCATATACTTGCGGGTCATCAAGACCTTTTTCTGGCGCCGTTGCCGGGGAGCAATAGCGTGGGGTGAATATTCTCGTGTTTGCTTGTTTGCTTTATCACTAAGTAATTTTTATTTGCTGTTCTTAGTTGTTTTCTATCTTTAGTTATGGGTAGGAAACGCAAAATACCAAAAATATTAGTTGTACCTACTACACCAATGGTTGAAGAACCACTCAAAATCTATCACACTCCTAAAGCTTTTTACTTGGATCATCTTCGATCCCTTTGTGCTCGTGCTGAAACCCCAACTAGCTTAGTTCAGGGCAAATCTTTAGATGAGCATGCTTGTTATGTGCGACACCGTATATCTGAAAAAGGGAAACTATTATGGGATCAAATTCAACGTTTGCAATGCTATGCTTGGAATTTATGTGAAATTTATGATGTTACTTGTTGTTCTGAAAATCCTAAGAAACACCTTCCCTACCAATGTCAGTTTATTGATAATGGGATCGTATGTTCGTATGCTAAGGGTGTTTATAATTACTATGATGTTCAACAAATTGAAGAATTTGTTGCTTTTAAGGGTGCTTATGAAATTGCTTCTTTGATTGAAAAGTATGATGCTACTCTTTACAAATCTGAAAATTTTGCCATACTTGAATATTGTTATGATAATTATGCTTCTAATGCCTATGTTAAACCATATATTGAGGTCTTCTCGGCTGTCCAAGAAGAGACTAATATTTTGCAGGAAGCTATGGAAGAAGAAATTGATGAAACTGTGAGCTCATTGGATGAAAACGATGACGAGGAGAGCGAAGAACAAAAGGAGGAAGAGCGGATTGATCACCCGTGCCCACCTTCTAGTGAGAGTAACTCTTCAACTCATACATTGTTTAATTCCCCTTTGTGCTTACCGAAGGATGATTGCTATGATCCCGTTGATTCTCTTGAAATATCCCTTTTTGATTATGCTTGCTATGCTTGTGGCCAAGATGCCAATATGAATTATGCTTATGGAGATGAACTTGCTATAGTTCCTTATGTTAAACATGAAATTGTTGCTATTGCACCCACGCATGATAGTCCTATTATCTTTTTGAATTCCCCAACTACACTATATCGGAGAAGTTTGTGCTTATTAAGGATTATGTTGATGGGTTGCCTTTTACCATTGCACATGATGATTTTGATGAATGTGATATGCATGTGATTGCTGCTCCTACTTGCAATTATTATGAGATAGGAACTATATCTCCACCTCTCTATGTTTCCAATATGATAAAATTGCAAGAAACTGTTTATACTATGCGTTGGCCTTTACTATGTGTGCATGAATTGTTGTTTTATGACATGGCGATGCATAGGAAGAGAGTTAGACTTCGTTGTTGCATGATATATGTTACTTTGTGCTCACTACTAAATTACAAATCATTGTTAATTAAAATTGGCTTTGATATACCTTGGGATCCGGGTGGATTCATTACTTGAGAACTATATGCCTAGCTTAATGGCTTTAAAGAAAGCGCTGCTAGGGAGACAACCCGGAAGTTTTAGAGAGTCATTTATTTCTGTTGAGTGCTTTTATATAGTTTAAAAACAAAAAAATAAAGAGGGGAACCTAAAAACTTTTCAAAAAGGAAAGTCAAAGTGAGAGAGACAAGCATTGTTGAAGTGGGAGAGCTCCTTGAACTTTGTTCATGCTCACGGAAACTTTGTGAATCTTGATTACAGAAACTTTTCATCAAAAATAATTATCCCCTTGTACAATTCCATTGTATTATAAAAATAATGTGCCAATGTTTGCCTTTAGGATGTTTACAATGCTTATTGGTTTGTACGGTGCAGGACAGAAACTTTGGCTGTAGTGCTCGATTTTACATTTTTAACTCTAACATTAAATGGTTCTGATTCCTTTTGCACTGTCTTGCTGTACATTTTTTTATTTTTCCTTATTTTGGTAGAATTTTTGGGTTACCAGAAGTATGGTGGATGTTCAGATTTCTACAGACTGTTCTGTTTTTGACAGTTTCTGTTTTTGATGCATAGTTTGCTTGTTTTGATGAATCTATCAATTTATATCAGTGGATTTAAGCCATTAAGAAGTTATATTACAGTAGGCACAATGCAAAAAAAGTATGAATTGGTTTGCTACAGTACTTAGAGTGGTGATTTGCTTTATTATACTAACGGATCTTACCGAGTTTTCTGTTGAAGTTTTGTGTGGATGAAGTGTCTAATCGAGGATGTCTCGATATGAGGAAAAGAAAGAGAGGCAAGAGCTCAAGATTGGGGATGCCTGAGGCACCCCAAGTAAATATTCAAGGAGACTCAAGCGTCTAAGCTTGGGGATGCCCTAGAAGGCATCCCCTCTTTCTTCAACAAGTATCGGTATGTTTTCGTATTCGTTTCGTTCATGTGATATGTGCAAGTCTTGGAGCGTCTTTTGCATTTAGTTTTCACTTTTCTTTTATGCACCATGCTGGTATGAGATAGTCCTTGGTTGATTTATAGAATGCTCATTGCACTTCGCTTATATCTTTTGAGTATGGCTTTATAGAATGCTTCATGTGTTTCACTTATATCATTTGAAGTCTGGATTGCCTGTTTCTCTTCACATAGAAAACCGCCATTTGTAGAATGCTCTTTTTATCCACTTATATTTGTTAGAGCGTGGGCATATCTTTTGTAGAAAGAATTAAACTCTCTTGCTTCATTTATATCTATTTATAGAGATGACCTGAATATGTCATTCACATGGTTTGATAGGGGCGGGGTGTCGCGATCTTTCGATGAGATGATAACTATCGATTTGGTTCTGGATAACATAAATAGATTATTGAATAGTTTGCACTAGAAATCACCTGAAAAATATGCATGTATGCAATATTTTTGGTCGTATCCAAGGTAGTCATGTCCTCATCATGGTTAGTCATAAAATCCTACATAAACTTGTAGATCACTGAATATGATATGTTTGATTCCTTGCAATACTTTTGCAATATAAAGATGGTGATATTAGAGTCATGCTAGTGGGTGGTTGTGGATTGTAGAGACACTTGTTTTGAGGTTTGCAAGTCCAGTAGCATGCACGTATGGTAACCGTTGTGTGACAAATTTGAAGCATGGGGTGTTTCTTTGATTGTCTTCCTTATGAGTGGCAGTCGGGGACGAGCGATGGTCTTTTCCTACCAATCTATCCCCTAGGGGCATGCGTAGTAGTACTTTGCTTCGAGGGCTAATAAACTTTTGCAATAAGTATATGAGTTCTTATGACTAACGTGAGTCCATGGATTATACACACTTTTACCTTTCCATCATTGCTCGCCTCTTTGGTACCGTGCATTGCCCTTTCTCACCTTGAGAGTTGGTGCAAACTTCACCGGTGCATCCAAACCCCGTGATATGATACGCTCTATCACACATAAGCCTCCTTATATCTTCCTCAAAACAGCCACCATACCTACCTATTATGGCATTTCCATAGCCATTTCGAGATATATTGCCATGCAACTTCCATCATCATCATATACATGACTTGAGCATTTATTGTCATATTTCTTTGCATGATCGTAAGATAGCTAGCATGATGTTTTCATGGCTTGTCCGTGTTTTTAATGTCATTGCTATGCTAGATCATTGCACATCCCGGTACACCGCCGGAGGCATTCATATAGAGTCATATCTTTGTTCTAGTATCGAGTTGTAATATTGAGTTGTGAGTAAATAAAAGTGTGATGATCATCATTATAGAGCATTGCCCCATAAAAAAAGAAAAAAAAAGAAAAAAAAGGAAAGGCCAAAGAAGCCTAAATAAAAAAGGGGGCCAAAGAAGCCCTCTGAGGGAGTCCTGGGCTAGGGGGTGTCCGGATAGCCGAACTATCATCATCGGACGGACTCCAAGACTATGAAGATACAAGATTGAAGACTTCGTCCCGTGTCCGGATGGGACTTTCCTTGGCGTGGAAGGCAAGCTTGGCAATACGGATATGTAGATCTCCTACCATTGTAACCGACTCTGTGTAACCCTAGCCCTCTCTGGTGTCTATATAAACCGGATGGCTTTAGTCCATAGGACGAACAACAATCATACCATAGGCTAGCTTCTAGGGTTTAGCCTCCTTCATCTTGTGGTAGATCTACTCTTGTAATACCCACATCATCAATATCAATCGAGCAGGACGTAGGGTTTTACCTCCATCAAGAGGGCCCGAACCTGGGTAAAACATCGTGTCCCTTGTCTCCTATTACCATCCGCCTAGACGCACAGTTCGGGACCCCCTACCCGAGATCCGCCAGTTTTGACACCGACATTGGTGCTTTCATTGAGAGTTCCTCTATGCCGTCGCAATCAGGAGGGATGCCTTTTCCCATCTTTAAAGACGGCACCGTCGTCAAGGGAGCTTTGGCCACTGGCCAAACTATCCGGCTAGGCGGTTTTCTTATGACCGCTTGTTCGGCCGCCGCTCCGACAATGACCTCTCAGGTCATCAAAAGCGATCTTCACGTCAACTCGGAATTCGCCGAGCAGCTAGATCCGATGGAGCTCTCCTCCGTAAATGAGCTCTTGGATCGCATCGCCGCCCTAGGAGTCGCCACAGACTACGATCAGATTGGGCTTAAAACCGATCTGAGAGAAATTAACTCTCCCCAGGCTACCCACCACGTTGTCGTGGTAGAGGAACAACGCGGCGACTCTTCTTCTATGTTAAAGACCAGTTATGTCCGGATTCCCGATCCCTTCATGCCGGATTCCCGCGGAGGGACGGACGTCAATCAAGTACTGAACCTAAAGTCAGGCATCGGACCAGATTTGTTGGATAACATCCAGAAATCCAAGCTTCCAAATCCAGAAACTTCTCGGCCTTTGAGCCTCAGATCGGGCGGGGTTCCGAATTTAATTCCGCCCGCCCACCCAAACATAAGCGATCTATCTCAAATACGGCAAAAGCCTGATGAAACAGTACATCATTACTGGGCCAGATTCCTCCTGGTCATGGACAGGATAAAGGACTGCCGTGAGGAAAGCGCAATCTCAATTTTCTGCAACAATTGCACGGACAAGGGAATCATGAACACCATAAGTCGTCGCGAAGTTACACGCTTTGCCGACCTGGCGACCATAGTACAAAAATACTGTGTGATGGAGAGTGCGTGGAAAACCGAAACCAGGTTTTGGGACAATCCGGCCCTGAATAGAACCCTAGTTCGAAATAAAAGGGTGCATCATACTCAAGCACCTGGGTTAAAAACCAAAAAGCAAAAACCCCCTAAAGGGCACAGAACCGTACTGGAGGGATGGCTCAACGGACCCTGTAAAATCCACAGTACAGAGGGCGCCACTCCAACACATAGCCTTCGAGCATGTTGGATACTACGGCAGGTGGCCAAAAGTGGCGAAGGCTTTCTAGCCCCGGGTAACCAGCCCAACAGTACCAGTACGGTATTAACAGTCTTCGAGACTTTCGCATCAAATAACATGCGGAAACAAACAATCCGCAGCCTTGCAAGTCTACCAAGTAGCAACAACAAATCCATGGAGCGACACGGCTATCACCGTCAATGCCAGCGACGAACCTAAATTTTGAACAGCTCGAGCACCAGCCGCATTGGTCCTCAGTATGATAGTGGACGACCTTCGTCTTACCAAGGTACTCATGGATGGCGGCAGCGGATTAAACCTCATCTACGAGGAAACCCTCCAAAAAATGGAAATTAAACGGAGCCGCATTGAGCGAAGCAGCACAACCTTCAGAGGAATAATCCCTAGTCGAGAAGTACGCTGCACAGGAAAAATCACACTAGTTGTAGTGTTCGGTTCGCCGGACAATTACAGGTCTAAGTCCACCTCTTTTAAACCAGCAGACGAAATAGTCAAATTCCAGGTCCATCCAATAGACCCCACAAAGACGGCCTCCATTGGGGCACAATTAAATCCTGATGTAGAAGCCGCATTACGAGAATTCCTTCGGGAAAATTGGGACATTTTTGCCTGGCACCCTTCAGATATGCCAGGAATCCCACGCAGGCTGGCAGAACACAGCCTAAATATCCTAAAAGGATTCAAGCCAGTCAAACAGGCTCTTCGGCGATTTTCTGAACCCAAAAGACAGGCAATGGGAGAGGAGCTAGCCAAACTCTTAGAAGCCGGATTCATCAGAGACATAAAACATCCGGACTGGCTAGCCAACCTGGTAATGGTACCAAAAAAGGACAAATCCTGGCGCCTTTGTGTTGATTTCAAAGACCTTAACAAGGCCTGTCCAAAGGACCCTTTCCCTCCCCCTCGCATCGACCAAATCATCAATGCTACCGCAGGGCACGATTCATTGTGCTTCCTCGACGCATACTCCGGATACCATCAAATCAAGATGGCGGAAAAAGACCAGGCCGCAACGGCATTCATTACTCCGTACGGACCATTCTGCTTCAACACAATGCCCTTCGGACTCAAAAACGCCGGCGCAACATATCAGCGCATGATTCAAACATGTCTGGCCACCCAGATAGGCAAAACAGTGGAGACATACATAGACGATGTGGTCGTTAAGACCAAACACGTCGAAACTCTAGTAGACGATTTGAGGCTTACATTCGACAACCTCCGAGCATACGACATTAAGCTCAACCCAGAAAAATGTGTTTTCGGTGTACCAGCTGGAAAGCTCTTGGGCTTCATTGTATCCGGTAGATGAATTGAAGCAAACCCAGCCAAGATCCGAGCTCTGTCACAATTGGATATCCCAAAAGACCTCAAACAAACACAAAAACTAACTGGATGCGTGGCGGCTCTATCGCCTCCTCCGGCGCACCGAACACTTTGAATGGACGGATGCTGCCACGGCCGGACTCGAAGAAATTAAGGCCATACTGGCGACAAATCCGGTCCTGGCCGCGCCCAACCTGGGCAAACCTACGTTATTATATATTGCGGCAACACATCAAGTTGTCAGCGCCGTACTCGTCGTCGAACGAGAAACAGAAGGGCACAAATTCCCTCTTAAAAAACCAGTGTACTATGTATCCACTGTCTTAACCCCATGCAAGTCCCGGTACCCACATTATCAAAAGATAGCGTATGAGGTGTTCATGGCATCCCGGAAGCTGCGACACTACTTTCAAGAGTGTTCCATAACGGTGGCCTCCGAAGTACCTCTCAACGATATTATAAACAATCGCGACGCGACGGGCAGGATTGCAAAATGGGCCATTGAGCTCTTACCATTTGACATAACCTACAAACCACGGCGAGCCATAAAGTCGCAAGTTTTGGCCGACTTCATCGCCGAATGGACCAAAGCCGAACTCCCTAAAGAGTACGGCGCATACTCCAATTGGATCATGCATTTCGACGGCTCCAAAATGTTGGCTGGCTTGGGGGCCGGCGTCGTCTTGACGTCCCCAACCGGAGACACAGTCCAATACGTACTTCAAATAATGTACATGGACTCCAACAACGCAGCTGAATACGAGGCCCTTCTACATGGTCTCCGGATGGCAATCTCCATGGGTATTCAACGCCTAGAGGTGCGCCGGGATTCAAACCTCGCAATATCCCAAGTAAATGGAGACTTTGATGCCAAGGATCGGAAAATGGCAGCCTATCGTAACGCCGTCATAAAAATGTCAGCTCGGTTCGAAGGACTCGAATTCCACCATGTAGCCCGGGATAATAACCAGGCAGCAGACATGTTGGCACGCATCAGCGCAAAATGCGACGCCGTCCCTCCAAACATCTTCCTGGAGCGGCTCTTTAAGCCATCCGTATTATGGGAAGAAGAGTCCGGAAATAACAACCCGGAACCAGCTGCACCACCCAACACGGAACATTCTGACACAATCGGTGGCTCAGCCAATGAAATAACACCTTCAGCCCACGAAATAATGGCAGTAATTGCCCCGTGGATGGAACCATTCCTAGCCTACTTAATCAGGCAGGAACTCCCCGAAGACCAAAATGAGGCCCGCTGCATAGTTCAGCGATCTAAAGCCTACAAGGTCCATGAGGGAGAACTTTATAAGAAAAGTACAACCGGAGTCCTTCAAAGGTGTATCTCCAAAGAGGAAGGGCGAAATCTCCTGGCTGAAATTCACGCCGAACTCGGCGGGCACCACGCTGCAGCCCGGGCCCTTGTAGGCAAGGCCTTCCGTACAGGATTTTATTGGCCGACAGCCCGGGCAGATGCTCAGGACTTAGTCCAACGATGCGTCGGTTGCCAGCTCTTTGCTAATCAAAGCCACATGCCACCCACCGCCCTCAAAAATATACCCATCACTTGGCCGTTTGCGGTATGGGGGCTTGACATGGTTGGACCCCTTAAAGGGGGAAGCCACAAGAAAAAATACTTATTGGTCATGGTGGACAAATTCACCAAATGGATAGAGTCCAAGCCGGTTAAAATGGCAGAATCCGGACCTGTGATAGACTTCATATCCGGGGTAGTACACCGTTTCGGCGTCCCCCACAACATCATCACTGATAACGGCACGAATTTCATGGCCGACGAGGTTAAACTCTGGTGCAAAAACATGGGCATCAAGCTCGACTACGCTTCAATCTATCACCCTCAAACTAACGGTCAAGTGGAATGGGCAAATGGTCTAATCATGAGCGGCATTAAACCCAGATTAGTGCGGTCCCTCATGGAATCTAACATGCACTGGGTAGAGGAGCTAGACTCTGTACTCTGGGGGCTGCGGACCACGCCAAAGCGCACTACCGGATTCACACCATTTTTTATGGTATACGGCGCTGAGGCAGTTTTGCCCTGCGACATACTTCATGACTCACCTCGCGTGCGCATGTACGAAGAAAGAGAAGCCAAGTTCGATCGGCAGGATAGTTTGGACGCCTTAGAGGAGGAGCGCGACATGGCAAAATCTCGTTCCGCATTCTATCAGCAGCAGGCTCGAAGATATCAAAGCAGAGAAGTATGGGCTAAAACTTACAATGTTGGCGAACTAGTTCTACGCCTGCCGGACAAGAAAAAGGACAAACTTAAGCCCAAATTGGAATGTCCCTTCATCATCGACCAAGTCCTTACCGGAGGTGCATACCGTCTACGCAACACATCTAACAACCGACTCGAGCCAAACCCATGGAACGCAGCCCGTCTACGAAGATTCTACGCCTAGCGCCGGACTCAGAGTTCGTCTCCTTCCTCTGTCCACCTTTCATATTTTTTCGCTATCTTTGTTTTCCCTCCTTTTTCCTCCCTCTTTCAGTGCAAGCCTCTTGCGGGCTGATCTGCGCTTTGTTCGCACTCACTTGATGTGCTACTCGCACTCGTTATACCTGGGGGCTTCTTTAACAGAAGCTTATCTATACGGGCTTCATGCCCAACACATGTGTCATACTTTCGCATGTACCTTTTACTCACCATTATATGCATCGATATGACTTAAGTTTTGGTCAAGCTGGGTTGCCTGGCTCCTGTGCTTACCCCTACATTCCCGATTGTTTGGCTAGGAGGTAAAGGGAGCACCTCTGCGATTGTTACTGCCGGATCAGCCGGATGTGTACCTCAGACTAGGTGAAGCCGAAAGCTAGCGTTCTTAAGGGAATATTCGGTCGGTGACCTGAAAGATGATTCATTACTTATTTATTTCTCTGCCCCCAGATGCATTTTCTGTTCTTTTCGCAGTCTGGACATGCACTGTAGGGCATGCCTCCCAGGGAAAGGAACCCCTAACGGAACTATTCTCCCTGGAAGATGTTTCTTACTAACCATGTAATATAACATAGCTAGTTGGGCACTTGTCTGATAAAGCACTTATGACCCCTACGCCTTGTCTCCATGCATGCCCCGGTTTTTGTATAACCGTCAGGGTATTCGGACACACTTCGGACTGTTGGGTCCCGTGGTTGAAGCGAAAAGGTCCGCAAAGACAAACGATCTACAATCCGGCTAGAAGGCATTTTACATGTCATTTTAAATTACATCGTCAAATTGACTGATTGTACTCCTCTTCAATCCCATCTAATAGGCTGTCTAATTTACAGTCCCGTTGGGAATATTTCGCAGCCAACTCTACTTGTTCGTACATCAGGCTCACAGGGATCTCCTTCCCATCGGGCCCCACATGTCCGACCTCGGCCATGTGGTTTGGATCAGCCCTCGTGTACCGCGTCTTCACCATGGCCCAGGCCTCCCTGGCGCCTTGATGGCAGGCCGATATCTTCCACAGACGGAAACGCTGCCGTACTCCCTGAAGCTTCTCAGCAAGCCCTCCAAGACCCTCGGGTAGGGAGACGCAAGGCCATAAGGCCTGAACGACGCCGCTCATCGCCTGCCGAACACGTTCGTGCAGTTACAGCAGCTCGGGAAGAGGGTCTCCCGTGGAACCAGGCATCTCCTCCGCCGGACGACCCGTGAGCACACCTACAAACACATTTCTGTCAATCGACTTCCTCGTCAAACTCTTCTTTTCAAAAGAGTTTGCTCAAGCACTTACTGTAAATGCCGCGACGAAGCCGTCGATTCTCCTTTACGGAGTTAGACAGCTGGACCCGAACACCTTTTAGTTCTTCGCCCAGCTGGGTGTTGGCATCTTGGAGTTTGTTCCTCTCCTGCTGCACCCTTGTAAGCACCTTCTCGCCGGCCTTAAGCTGGCGCAACAGATGTTGCTTGTTCGGATCTAGTCCGGCACGCTCTGCAATATTATTGTCAGATTATACACACACGCCGCACTTCATAAACTACTTCTCTTTTCGAAATATGAATTACCAGAGGGGGTCTCTGTGACTCCCCGGGCAGTGGCTAGCGCGGCCTCAAGTTGGGCCTTGCATTCTTGAAGCTCCTGGGACAGGTGGGTATTCTTCTCCGTAAGATCCTGCATAACAAATGATCCTTAAATCAGTTAGTTTAACTATTTTAAGTCTCGGGGGCTACTGGCATATATAACCATTAAAATTCCTCACCCGTATGTCTTTTACATACTGCTCCGTGGCTCTGGTTAAACCATCTTGAGCAGCACGGAGGTGCGCGTCTCCCGCATTAAAGGCATTCAACACCTCTGGGGAGAAACACGCGTCATGAAGAAGTGTCCGGCGGCGCCTGTGATTCATGGCGCTCTCCACCTCAGACCTGGTGGCGGACAACCTGTCGGCATCCTCCGTTGGAGGAGCATCCGGCTCGCGCCTTGCGCTCGCCTCTCCCTCCGGACTAGGCGTTGGAGCCTGGCTGGCAGAGGCTTGGTTGGCAACCTCTCCGGGCTCAGTCCGGCGAGCGCTTTTTCTCCTGGAAGAATCATGAGCATTAATGTACCTCCCAGGAGTCTTTCCCTTAAAGGACAAGGGTGCGCCATACCTCTGCGGCGACGTTTCGATTCGCGCCGCACTCCTCTTCCGCCAGGAATATTTACTTTATTGCTTCTTTATCTAAACAGCCCCTAGTTTATATTTACGTGCTCTTTATTATCTTGCAAACATATCCTATCACACCTACAAAGTACTTCTAGTTTCATACTTGTTCTAGGTAAAGTGAACGTCAAGCGTGCGTAGAGTTGTATCAGTGGCCGATAGGACTTGAGAGAGTATTTGTTCTACCTTTAGCTCCTCATTGGGTCCGACACTCTTACTTATCGAAAGAGGCTACAACTATCCCATATACTTGCGGGTCATCATGGGGCATCAAGACTCTTTTCTAGCGCTATTGCCGGGGAGTGAAGCGCCTTTGGTGAGTGGAACTTGGTAAGGAAACATTTATATAGTGTGCTGAATTTTCCGTCACTTGTTACTATGGAAACTAATCCTTTGAAGGGCTTGTTCGGGGCATCTTCGCCCCGACCAGTAGAGCAAAGAGTTGCTCCTCAACCTACTAAACCTACTGAAAATGTTCACTTTGAAATTCCTTCGGGTATGATAGAGAAATTGCTAGCTAATCCTTTTGCAGGAGATGGAACATTGCATCCCGATTTACACCTTATCTTTGTGGATGAAGTTTGTGGATTATTTAAGCTTGCAGGTATTCCCGATGATGTTGTCAAGAGGAAGGTATTCCCTTTATCTTTGAAGGGAGACACATTGACATGGTATAGGCTATGTGATTATATGGGATCTTGGAATTATAAACGATTGAAGTTGGAATTTCACCAGAAGTTCTATCCTATGCATCTTATTCATCGTGATCGTAATTACCTATATAATTTTTGGCCTCACGGAGGAGAAAGCATCGCTCAAGCTTGGGGGAGGCTTAAGTCAATGTTATATTCATGCCCCAATCATGAGCTCTCAACAGAAGTGATTATTTAAAAAAGTTATGCCCGGCTTTCTCTCAATGATCGCACCATGCTCGATACTTCCTATGCTGGTTCTTATATGTTGAAGACTATTGAATTCAAGTGGGATTTATTGGAAAGAATTAAACGTAACTCTGAAGATTGGGGTTCCGACGATGGTAAGGAGTTAGGTATGACACCTAAGTTTGATTGTGTTAAATCTTTTATGGATACCGATGCTTTTCGTGGATTTAGCGCTAAATATGGACTTGGCTCTGAGATAGTGGCTTCTTTCTGTGAATCTTTTGCTACTCACGTTGATCTCCCTAAGGAGAAGTGGTTTAAATATAATCCCCCTACTGAAGTAAAATTAGTTGCACCTATTACAGTTGAAGAAAAGACTATCACTTATAATGATCCTATTGTTCCTACTACTTATGTTGAGAAACCACCTTTTCCTGTTAGAATAAAGGATCATGCTAAAGCTTCAACTGTTGTTTGTAAGAGTAATACTAGAACATATACACCTCCTGAGCAAATTAAAATTGAACCTAGTATTGCTATGGTTAAAGATCTCTTGGATGATAATATAGATGGGCATGTTATTTACTTCTGTGGTGAAACTGCTAATGTTGCTAAACCAGATGCTAAGATACATAGACCTGTTGTAGGCATGCCTGTTATTTCTGTTAAAATAGGAGATCATTGTTATCATGGCTTATGTGATATGGGTGCTAGTGCTAGTGCAATACCTTTTTCCTTATATGAAGAAATTATGCATGATATTGCACCCGCTGACTTAGAAGATATCGATGTTACAATTAAGCTTGCTAATAGAGATATTATTTCACCATTTGGGATTGTTAGAGATGTTGAAGTCTTGTGTGGGAAAGTCAAATATCCTGCTGATTTTCTTGTTCTTGGTTCCCCATAAGATGACTTTTGTCCCATTATATTTGGTAGACCCTTCTTGAATATTGTTAATGCTAAGTTGATTGCGAAAAGGATGTTGTTACAATTGGCTTGGGGGATATGAAACATGAGTTTAATTTTGCTAAATTTCATAGGCAACCCCATGATAAAGAATTGCCTAGTAAGGATGAAATTATTGGTCTTGCTTCTATTGCCGTGCCTCCTACTGATCCATTAGAACAATATTTGCTAGACCATGAAAATGATATGTTTATGAATGAAAGAAGGGAAATAGATGAAGTATTCCTTAAACAGGGTCCTATTCTGAAACACAACTTACCTGTTGAAATCCTAGGGGATCCCCCTCCACGCAAGGGTGATCCCGTGTTTGAGCTCAAACCTTTACCTAATAATCTTAAATATGCTTATCTTGATGAAAAGAAGATATATCCTATTATTATTAGTGCTAACCTTTCAGAGCAAGAAGAGGAAAGATTATTGAAAACTCTGAAGAAGCACCGTGCTGCTATTGGATATACTCTGGATGATCTTAAGGGCATTAGTCCCACTCTATGCCAACATAAAATTAAATTGGACAAAGGTTCCAAACCAGTTAGAGATCATCAACGACGGTTAAATCCTAAGATGAAAGAAGTGGTAAGAAAGGAGATACTAAAGCTCCTTGAGGCAGGTATAATATATCCCGTTGCTGATAGTGATTGGGTAAGCCCAGTCCATTGTGTTCCTAAAAAGGGAGGTATTACCGTTGTTCCTAATGATAAAGATGAATCGATCCCGCATAGAATTATTATTACAGGTTATAGGATGGTAATTGATTTCCGTAAATTAACTAAAGCTACTAAGAAAGATCATTACCCTTTACCTTTTATTGATCAAATGCTAGAAAGACTAGCACACTAAGGCATATCCTAGAGGTGGGAAGGGGCTGATGCCTTCCCACCCACCCAGGTTCAAGGCATGGTACTTGCAATTTGGATTTGTTGCACCAATTATACTGTAAAGGGTTCCCTTACAGTGTTTCTGTCAAAAAAATGCTAGAAAGACTATCCAAACACACACACTTTTGCTTTCTAGATGGTTATTCTGGTTTCTCTCAAATACCCGTGTCAGCGGGAGATCAAGCAAAAACTACTTTTACTTGCCCTTTCGGTACTTTCGCTTATAGACGTATGCCTTTTGGTTTATGTAATGCACCTGCTACCTTTAAAAGATGCATGATGGCTATATTCTCTGATTTTTGTGAAAAGATTTGCGAGGTATTCATGGATGACTTCTCTGTTTATGGATCCTCCTTTGATAACTGTTTGAGCAACCTTGATCGAGTTTTGCAGAGATGCGAAGACACTAGTCTTGTTCTGAATTGGGAAAAGTGTCACTTTATGGTTAATGAAGGCATTGTCTTGGGGCATAAGATTTCCGAGAGAGGTATTGAAGTTGATAAAGCTAAAGTGATGCTATTGAAAAGATGCCATGTCCCAAGGACATAAAAGGTATAAGAAGTTTCCTTGGTCATGCCGGTTTTTACAGGAGGTTCATTAAGGACTTCTCTAAGATCTCTAGGCCTCTGACTAATTTATTGCAAAAAGACATTCCTTTTGTCTTTAGAAGGCCCATTGTTTCTACGGCGCATAGAAGGCCCACTGTTTCTACGGCGCTTAG
This sequence comes from Triticum aestivum, assembly GCF_018294505.1. NCBI lineage: Eukaryota > Viridiplantae > Streptophyta > Magnoliopsida > Poales > Poaceae > Triticum > Triticum aestivum. The sequence continues at coordinate 60,332,414 of NC_057807.1, forward strand.
AAGGCCCATTGTTTCTACGGCCCTTAGTAGGCCCATTGTTTCTACGGCCCATACAAGGCCCACTATTTCTACGGCCCGTAGGAGGCCCAGTGTCACTACAGTAAATATTAGCCCATGGTTATTGTAGCCTAGTTTTAAAAAATAGGTTATTGCAGCCACTAGCAAACCGCGGAAAAAGAACTGCAATGACTACAAGCAAACAAATAAACAAGACAACAAGGAAATAAATAAGCAAGCAACTTACGCTAGGCTATCACGACTATCACATATTACATCCACTGGGCATCAAAGTTTGCCACCAGTGCAAATAAACGCGCCGACAAAAGAATATACAAAACTGAGAGCACTTCAGAAGGCACTAGGCCTGGCCAAGAAGGGCCCCCCAAACAGCTGAAGAAGCTGAGTGTAGAAACTGAGAGCACCTGTGCTGTCGTAGAAGTATTCCATGACATTACCAAAATTATCATCACGGAAGTGTCCACTTACATGACGATAAATCGCGCGTCACAGAACTGCTTTCGTCAAGGGTGACCAACACGTGGCATCCACCATAACGGAACACCGTTAAGCTATCGGGTATGGTTTTGGATCCAATAACCCGTTAACAGCCCCGACCAATGTGGATTTTCCACGTGTAAAATCATCATTGGCTGGAGGAAACATGTGTCTGCTCATCGTTGGGACAGATGTCATCCACTCATTGGACGAAAGGAGCCTATGATACGTCGACACGTGGTACGGCCCAACAGAGGCCCATTCCTGTGAAAAGGCCGGCCCGTTTGACCATGTCAAAATGTGGCGGCCCGACCCATGGAAAGCCTGTTAACGGCCTGTTCGCATATAGCCCATTTACATCCCACTAACCCAAGGCCCGTTACGCCCTATCCGAATTAGGCCCAGTAGCATCATCCGGGCCACCCAATATGATTCCAGCCCATTTTCACTTCTGGCCCATGTATGGCCGATGACGTCTTTCGGCCCATATGAGGCCCTATGTAACTCTTGGCCTATTAACGGCCCGTGGTGAAACTGGCCCTTAATGAACAGTGTATCACTTTACACCCATTAACGGCCCGTGCTGAAACTGGCCCGTAATGAACAGTGTATCACTTTACACCCATTAACGGCCCGTGGTGAAACTGGCCCGTAATGAACAGTGTATCACTTTATACCCATTAACGGCCCGTTATTCCATTGGGCCGTTTCCAGCCCATGTTATCTTTCAGCCTTCTCGGAGCCCATTTATTATTGGGCTCATTTCCAGCATTCGTTTTCTTACGGCCCGTTACTGTCATTTTCTGCTTGTGGGCCAAATTCAGCCCGTGGTTACAGTCGGCCCGTTTGTGGTCCGCTAATACGTTGGGCCATTTTCATAGCGTCATGAAATACGGCCTATTAATGGCCCGTTATGGTCAGCCCATGAACGGACAATTCCAACTCTAGCCCATTTACGGCCATAATGCGGCCTGTTATTGGCCCATGTTATCATACTGCCCGTATAAGGCCCATTGATGATACGGCCCGTAGAAACCCATTGTTTCTATGGCCCTTAGAAGGCCCATTGTTTCTATGGCCCATAGAAGGCCCACTGTTTCTATGGCCCGTAGGAGGCCCAGTGTCACTACAGTAAATATTAGTCCATGGTTATTGTAGCCTAGTTTAAAAAAATAGGTTATTACAGCCACTAGCAAACCGCGGAAAAAGAACTGCAATGACTACAAGCAAACAAATAAACAAGACAAAAAGGAAATAAATAAGCAAGCAACTTACGCTAGGCTATCACGACTATCACATATTACATCCACTGGGCATCAAAGTTTGCCACCAATGCAAATAAACGCGCCGACAAAAGAATATACAAAACTGAGAGCACTTAAGAAGGCACTAGGCCTGGCCAGGAAGGCCCCCCCAAACAGCTGAAGAAGCTGAGTGTAGAAACTGAGAGCACCTGTGCTGTCGTAGAAGTGTTCCATGACATTACCAAAATTATCATCATGGAAGTGTCCACTTCCATGACAATAAATCGCGCGTCAGAGAACTGCTTTCATCAAGGGTGACCGACACGTGGCATCCACCGTAACGGAACGCTGTTAAGCTATCGGGTCGGGTTTTGGATCCGATAACCCGTTAACAGCCCCGACCAATGGGGATTTTCCACGTGTAAAATCATCATTGGCTGGAGGAAACACGTGTCTGCTCATCGTTGGGACAGATGCCATCCACTCATTGGACGGAAGGCGCCTATGATATGTTGACACGTGGTATGGCCCAACAGAGGCCCATTCCTGTGAAAAGGCCGGCCCGTTTGACTTGGTCAAAACGTGGCGGCCCGACCCATGGAAAGCCTGTTAACGGCCTGTTCGCATATAGCCCATTTACAGCCCACTAACCCAAGGCCCGTTATGCCCTATCCGAATTAGGCCCAGTAGCGTCATCTGGGCCACCCAATATGATTCCAGCCCGTTTTCACTTCTGGCCCATGTATGGCCCATGACGTCTTTCGGCCCATATGAGGCCCTGTGTAACTCTTGGCCTACTAACGGCCCGTGGTGAAACTGGCCCGTAATGAACAGTGTATCACTTTACACCCATTAACGGCACGTGGTGAAACTGGCCCGTAATGAACAGTGTATCACTTTACACCCATTAACGGCCCATGGTGAAACTGGCCCGTAATGAACAGTGTATCACTTTATACCCATTAACGGCCCGTTATTCCATTGGGCCGTTTCCAGCCCATGTTATCTTTCAGCCTTCTCGGAGCCCATTTATTATTGGGCTCATTTCCAGCATTCGTTTTCTTACGGCCCGTTACTGTCATTTTCTGCTTGTGGGCCAAATTCAGCCTGTGGTTACAGTCGGCCCGTTTGTGGCCCGCTAATATATTGGGCCGTTTTCATAGCGTCATGAAATACGGCCTATTAATGGCCCGTTATGGTCAGCCCATGAACGGACGATTCCAACTCTAGCCCATTTACGGCCATAATGCGGCCTGTTATTGGCCCATGTTATCATACTGCCCGTATAAGGCCCGTTGATGATACGGCCCGTAGAAACCCATTGTTTCTACGGCCCTTAGAAGGCCTATTGTTTCTACGACCCATAGAAGGCCCACTGTTTCTACGGCCCGTAGGAGGCCCAGTGTCACTACAGTAAATATTAGTCCATGGTTATTGTAGCCTAGTTTTAAAAAATAGGTTATTGCAGCCACTAGCAAACCGCGGAAAAAGAACTGCAATGACTACAAGCAAACAAATAAACAAGACAAAAAGGAAATAAATAAGCAAGTAACTTACGCTAGGCTATCACGTATCACATATTACATCCACTGGGCATCAAAGTTTGCCACCAGTGCAAATAAACGTGCCGACAAAAGAATATACAAAACTGAGAGCACTTAAGAAGGCACTAGGCCTGGCTAGGAAGGGCCCCCCAAACAGCGGAAGAAGCTGAGTGTAGAAACTGAGAGCACCTGTGCTGTCGTAGAAGTGTTCCATGACATTACCAAAATTATCATCATGGAAGTGTCCACTTCCATGACGATAAATCGCGCGTCACAGAACTGCTTTCGTCAAGGGTGACCGACACGTGGCATCCACCGTAACGGAACACTGTTAAGCTATTGGGTCGGGTTTTGGATCCGATAACCCGTTAACAGCCCCGACCAATGGGGATTTTCCACGTGTAAAATCATCATTGGCTGGAGGAAACACGTGTCTGCTCATCGTTGGGACATATGTCATCCACTCATTGGACGGAAGGTGCCTATGATACGTCGACACGTGGTACGGCCCAACAGAGGCCCATTCCTGTGAAAAGGCCGCCCCGTTTGACTTGGTCAAAATGTGGCGGCCCGGCCCATGGAAAGCCTGTTAACGGCCTGTTCGCATATAGCCCATTTACAGCCCACTAACCCAAGGCCCGTTACGCCCTATCCAAATTAGGCCTAATAGCGTCATCTGGGCCACCCAATATGATTCCAGCCCGTTTTCACTTCTGGCCCATGTATGGCCCGTGACGTCTTTTGGACCATATGAGGCCCTATGTAACTCTTGGCCTATTAACGACCCGTGGTGAAACTGGCCCGTAATGAATAGTGTATCACCTTACACCCATTAACGTCCCGTGGTGAAATTGGCCCGTAATGAACATTGTATCACCTTACACCCATTAACGGCCCGTGGTGAAACTGGCCCGTAATGAACAGTGTATCACTTTATACCCATTAACGGCGCATTATTCCGTTGGGTCGTTTCCAGCCCATGTTATCTTTCGGCCTTCTCGGAGCCCATTTATTCTTGGGCACATTTCCAGCATTCGTTTACTTACGGCCCGTTACTGTCATTTTCTGCTTGTGGGCCAAATTCAGCCCGTGGTTACAGTCGGCCCGTTTGTGGTCCGTTAATACGTTGGGCCGTTTTCATAGCGTCATGAAATACGGCCTATTGATGGCCTGTTATGGTCAGCCCATGAATGGACGATTCCAACTCTAGCCCATTTACGACCATAATGCGGCCTGTTATTGGCCCATGTTATCATACTGCCCATATAAGGCCCATTGATGATACGGCCCGTAGAAAGCCCATTGTTTCTACGGCCCTTAGAAGGCCCATTGTTCTACGGCCCATAGAAGTCCCACTGTTTCTACGGCCCGTAGGAGGCCTAGTGTCACTACAGTAAATATTAGCCCATGGTTATTGTAGCCTAGTTTTAAAAAATAGGTTATTGCAGCCACTAGCAAACCGCGGAAAAAAAACTGCAATGACTACAAGCAAACAAATAAACAAGACAACAAGGAAATAAATAAGCAAGCAAATTATGCTAGGCTATCACGACTATCACATATTACATTCACTGGGCATCAAAGTTAGCCACCAGTGCATATAAACGCACCGACAAAAGAATATACAAAACTGAGAGCACTTCAGAAGGCACTAGGCCTGGCTAGGAAGGGCCCCCCAAACAGCTGAAGAAGCTGAGTAGACCTCAGTTGTGTCAATGATAGATGCATCAACACTAGATTTAAGGCTTGATGGTGCGCACGGTAGTCCTCTGACATCTTCATTGCATCTTTGACTTCAAGTCGGAGCTGAGCTGAAGCAAGCCTTTCCGCTTTAAGTTGAGACTGAAGAAGTCGAACTGATTGAGGCAGCGACTGCACAGAGGTTGTCTCACACCTGCTGGTGAGTAGCTTCAACTCACTGTCTTCATCAAGACAGGACCTTGGGGTCATCTCGCTGTCCACAAGATGGTTTGGCTCACTATCTTCCCTAAAGTTCTGCCTGGCGTAAGAGATACGACTCTGAAAGAGAAACAAGGAGACACGTAACAGGTTTCACAATTATATAAGCAAATAAATGGATCTGTTCTGCATAAGGAACATGTTTTTACAACTACAATTTGAAACTGGTAGTTGTTGCAAACATCCAATCAGATGTAAACAGCAAAGCAAACAGAAGTGGAGGAAATGATGCCTATCCAAATCTATACTAGAACAAAGTTTGAAGGCTTGAGAAGGATGAACTTACATTACATGTTAACACGGGCTGGACAAAGCCCTTCTCCATGTTGATGGAAGGATAATTCAATAAATTCCCCAAAGAAAATTCTTTATAAGCGTTGCCATTATTCTACATTTTGCAAAGAGTAAATATAGATCAAATAATATTGGAAGAAACAGAGGATAATGAAGCTCAGGTGCAGACTGATGATACATAATCAAATAGCAATTAATTAAGTACAGCATTACAAGGCAAAAGGGAGAGAGGTACTGACGAGAGCAATGCAGAGCCCATTATTGTTTTGAGATCGTATGATCCTTTGAGCAAGGAGATTCATCTGAAATTAGTTTTCATACAAGAGAGAAGGTAAGGCACAAGCAGAAATTTAGGAGTTCAAATTTTGAATTGATATCATAGACAGTACCTGACGCTGGGCTCCCAGCAGTTCTAATAGGGGTTTGGCCACTGGAGTAGGGGTAAAGTGTGGTACAGTTGGGCCTGTGTTTTCTGTGGCTGCTGATCTATCTGATTTAACAGGTATCACTACCTTTTCCAAATACCTAGTTTGTACTCCTTGAGGATCTGCACTCACCCTCTTCCTTTTGGACATCTATTACGAAAGAACAACATTTGACTGGAAAAACATAGTGTGACGACACATGGAATAGGTACAGAAAATGGATAGGTATGGCATATAATCATATATGATGCTTAAACTAAGCAGATGGTGTAACAAAGTAGAAGTAATGCAAGAGGTCAGATGCAAAATATGTGCGACCAATACAACTTTGCAAAGCTAGAGCAAGCACCTTGATGGGTGAATAAGATAGGCCATCCTCCACCATGCCAAGTTTGTTAGCCAGTGGATCGTTCCGCAATATTCCTCTCGTGCGCCCATTCTCATATTCATTTTGATAATGTTCAATATCTGACATGCATGAAAACATAAAAACAAGTGAGATTTTCTTTGTAATGCAGAAGTGATTCTAATCCAATACTGCCTCCCTGTAAACCCCTTTGTGCTATCTCTGTAATTCTTTTAAAAGATGCCATGCATGCTGTAATTTGTTGTGTGCATTAATATAATGTGGCCTACTACTCAAAATATGAGAGCTCCAGAAGTGATGACACTTCGCAGATGATAGCTTCAACATATAGTAAAGAAGAACAAGTCGACCTGACCTGACAGATTCAAAATATACTAAGGGAGAACAACTCGACCTGACCAGTCGACCGCAAGAGAAGAGTATCATCTTAAAGAAGAGCAGAAGAGCAAGCAGATTGAAGATATTACAAGTCTTTCAATACAATGTCGGTTGGCCACCCATGATGAACCAAAGCGCACAAAGAAATGCTATTCTTTCCGGTATCTCCATATGTGGCTCACATGCATTTCGAAACTAAAGTAGGAACATTTATCTCACCAATTAAACATCTCTCAGTTTTACTAATATCAACAATAATATCAGATATGAATTTGTACAGCTAAGCTTGTTTAGCTCGATTGGTGGAGCAGTGCTATTACGACACGAACCACGTAGGCTTATTGTGGTCATCATAAAATGGGGAAAACATAAGCATGATGAGTACAGTGTTGACTATGGCAGTGGGATGGCAGATCTGAAGTTGCAAACCGCGCAAAGGGTAGTTAGCAACCGATCTTTGCTTTCAAATAACAACTAAGATTTGGTATGGACAAGAAACTACGGTCAACAAGTGACAAAGAAATGCAATTATGCTGTCTCTCTATATGTCGCGACATGCATTTGGAAACTCAAGTGGGACCTTTAGCTAACCAATTAAATGTGTCGGTTAACTAAATTCAGTATCATATCACAATCATATTTGAACAACTAAGCTTTCGAATTCTGAGTGTTGTGTTGTTTAGCTTGAAGGGTGGAGTAATGCCAGTACGACAGGAAGAACCTACGCAGATCATAGTAGAGTAGATAAAAGGGGAAAACCCTAAGCATCAAGAGAAAAATCAGGAAAGTGAAACTAGCTGGACCAGTGGGTGGCGCACATGCTTTTCGAAACGAATATAGGAACATTAGGTGACCAATTAAACATTCTCTGTTTTAGTGATATGAGCATCATATCAGATTCGTATTTCAACACGTAAGCTTTGGGTTGAGGTCTTGAGGAGCAGTGCTAGCACGACACGAAGCACCTACGATGATGGTAGTGAATATAAAGGGGGAAACCATAAGCTTTACGAGTATAGTGCCCGTGCCATGGCGGATCTGAAGGTGCAAACCGGACAAAGCTACTTCGCAACCAATGTTTGCTTTCAACTAGCCACTACGATTTGGTACGGACAAGAAAAGTACAGTAAACAAATTACGATCTATTTTCCAGGTGAGATCAATAACTTAAGCACATATGGAAGAGTACCACCTCTCTTGCAACGTCGTGTAGGCCTATGCTAATACGTTGAGGGTGCTACGGGTGCGATGGCTGTCGGCGCGGGGAAGAAGACTTTAGACGGCTGACGGCCGGGTCGGGGGATATATCCTGTTGCCATGGACGAGGCGGTCGTAGGAGCGGCAACGGCAAGGTGGACGACAGCACCGATGAAGCGAGAGGAGGCGATGAAAGGATCCTGGTCCAGCACCGTGGATGAGACATGTCCATCTCTTGCAGTGGACGACGGGGTAGGGGTAGCGGCTCCGGCAAGGTGGAGGATGGGGTCGCGGACGGAGGAGGCTGGCCGCAGTGCGGAGGTTGTCGTGCCGCCGACGGTGTATGAATGGGGAAATGGAGGGGAGGGGGGATCTCAAACTTTGGGACGCGCTTCTCTCAAATGGGGGAAAGTTCCGAACTTATCCCCCGTTTAAATTTTCGGACATCGCGTCGGTTGGGGATAGGACGGTAATCTCGCATCTCCCAAATATTTCCCGGTAACTATTTCGGGCGAGTAGAGGGTGTTTTGCCGCCCACGGTTGGCGCCCACGGTGTATGAACAGGGCTGACAAGTAGGGCGGTTGTGTCACGTCTGATGGAAGTTACACATCTGCCCCTATTTAAAATATTAGCCTACATCGATTTCGGACGAGGAGAGTTTGTTTTGCCGCCCACCGTGTATGAATGGGGAAATGGAGGAAGAGACACATGTCTTTCGGACGAGCTTGAATCAAATGTGTTTTGCCACCCACGTTTGGCGCCCACCGTGTCTAAATGGGCTCAGAGGCCGTCGTGTCACGTCTGATTGAAGTTACTAGTCTACCCCTATCGACAGCAGTGTAAATGCTATCGATAAGGATGTACTCAGTGTTAGGGGTAGACAGTAATTTCCATCTCGCAAACACTTGCTTCGGGCAGCCCACAAATTATAGTGGGTGTTTAGCCGCTTCGTTCAAAACTTGGGAGAATTAGCATTCACGTTTGCCCTGGGACCTGGCAAACTAAATTCAAATCCAATTTGTATTCGATTACGAATATCCACAGATAATTATACGTTTTGTTATTTATTTCTTCAACACCACAACAAAGATTTATTCCACCTTTATATATGATTATGATTTACAAATGTCGTGATCTTCGAATTCAATAGGTTGGATACACTCTGATTCAAACAGTTATTTCATCCAATACAATATGCTCACACGAAAAACAGTTCACCTTATGTCAATCATACAAGTACTGAGGATTACCTCGCCTAAAAAATTCGGATCATTACAACACATGGACAACATGGAATTCCAGACAACATAGGGGGTCTTGCAACATAATCCATTCAGAGACATGACACAACATGCAAGTACAATAATCTAATGACAATTTCAACTGGTATCTAAAGAAGAACAGGGATTACCTTGGGCTTCAGATAGCAGAAATAGTAGGACCTCCTCCATCTTCAAATGCAACATTCTTACTTCCTCCAATTCTTGGGTTGCTTGCATAATGCGTGCTGCTAATTCCGTAATTTCCAGCCTCAAGATAAAGATTATCTCATCCATGGCAGCCGCACCATCTCTTTCTGCCTCTAGTAGAGCCTCAAGCACTATAATATTTGTGCTCAGACTGCTCTCCGGCGGTGTTGCCTCTGAACTGCTACCATCTGGTAACATGGATGGCGCACTGCTTCCACAAATAGATTCTGGGGTTGTACATTGTGTCCTAGTGTGAACGGCATCCTGAAAGGTTTCCGCTGGAAATAAGTAAGAGATAGTTATTGTATGATCCAGGCAGTAAGCTTACATGCTAAACGAGTGACGAACTATTGCCGAGCATGGCAAACTATATTTGAATGGTTCGAAGCAGCATCAGCCGAAAAGAAATTAAAATGGTAAGATGAAACTAGGGATGTAAGTGGCAAATAAACGACATCCGCCAGTCCCATCTAGTTAGTTTTTGCTACCTCCCTAGTTCATTTTCCTCAAAAACCAAAAACTCTTCTGAACTATCATACCACTAGTGGACTTTAATCGGGATTAAACAAGACCCAGTTGACATCCCTAGTTGAAAGGGAGTGTACAACTGCTATATTTAAGTTGCCAAGGCATCTAAGCAGTTGAAATAATCTGAGAAAGAACTTAACAGTGTGGCCTCATATAAACTACGAAGACAATCTTGTGATGAAGTTGAGAGGAAAAGTTAAGGACTCAAATGAAATAGGCATGCATTTCTTTATGATAGTACAGCAGGCACTGATGACATATTGGCCAACTCAGGTATAGCGTAACAACAAACAAGCATTCTAATCAAGCAATATAGCAAAGCAGACAACTGAACTATTTGTAATTCGGTAGGATTACACGTTGAGGGCTCAAGCCAAGAAAGCAGCCCACTCGCATTACATTTCACATGTACTAAAACACATTGGCTTACCATATGTTGCTGTTGCAATGTTCTTTGAAAATATCGTCAGCATCCCGTGGTTGCAAATCTAGTTGTTGTAGTTTATTCTGCACCATCTATTTAGGTAAAATTAATTTTAGTCGCATGCACTGGTCCGAATTGATCATCAATGGTTCATCTAAACTAATGAAAGAAGGGTGTGTGCATACATGACAATATATCTGCTTCCCTCTATTTTTATGCTTGTTCGAGGTGCCGGCCCCAAAAGAACAAATATTTTGCTTGATGGGGTTGGCAGCTCCATAATTAATAGAAGCATCAAATTAGTCATGCAACTTGGGAAGATCAAGAACACACAAACAAGTAATGAACAGAGGCCCGAAAAGTGATGTAATAGCTAGCATCAGAAAATGTAGGGTAAAACGAACAAAAAGCAGCGGAACCACATGCTAGTTTGCTGATGTGTAATTAAGCATAGAGAACATTAACCAATCTGATGGAACCAACAGGTGACATCAGAACAAAACTAAAGCATATTAACTATACTAGTATGTATGCACGTGCAATGCACGTCTTAAAAGAATGGAGTGATTTTGGAGTGTGACTCGAAAAAAGTATAATGGAGTGATTTTGATAAATGGAATTCCACCCACAATTGTTTTTAATATTCACACAAAAAATTGTACATTTACATCTAAAATACTGGAGGTTCATTAAAAAACTGTATGTTACTCTATTATTTTTTCTTCCCATTCTCCTCCCAAACCTTCTTATCTGGGCTCAAGTCATCATGCGCTCAAGCAGTAATATAGCCCATGAGGCATCGCATATGGGCCTTTTTTCCTGGAAGGGACACGTGAATATTCTAGAACACAGCAGAGGCAACAACAGTCTACTGTTCATGATTGATGCTCTGGATCCATCTCAAAACTGGCACACTATATAGCAGTACATATATAGATATAGATGTGCACTGGTATGTAATTTAGCACATGTAACATGTTCACTGCCAGAAGTATGGACCTACAGGTGCAAGCAGAATAACGCGTCTCATGAAAAACTGAATGATGCCCTGAAGAAATTCAAAGGTGCGGTGGCTTATGCTAGGAAAGTGAACATAGGCGCCAGCCGTTGGATGATAGTACCTGATTCTCGGCGGTGTATGGGTATCGTTGTCATACTTGATAGCTAAGGATCGTCGATGGTGCTCGTGTTGCGGTTGAGTTTGGGCCGGCTATCGCCGTCGCTGAAGCGGCTCCGGTGCTACGGTTGTGGCGCCTGTCGACATACAAGAATGCTCATCTGTGGTAAGTGAACAGTTGCACGATAAAGAGAAAAACCGAAGGAGTACAAATCGAAATAACCTGATGAGGCTGCGGCGTCGGTAAAGCACGGCCGGTGGAGTTGAGTATGGCGTCCGTGGAGCGGGTCCGGTGCAGTGGACGAAGGCTTTGGCGGGCGCGTTGTACAGTGCTTTCGGTGAGGCGGATCTGTTGCCGAGGACGAGGGCTTGTATGAAGGGCCAGCGAAGGGGCGGACGAGGGAGTCAGTGAAGGGCCTACGCTGTGGTGGACGAGGGCGCCGGTTAAGCAGATCCGGTGTGGTGGACCATGATGGTGGTCAAGGAGATCTGGAGCGGTGGACAAGCCAGTCGCTGAAGCGGCTCCGGTGAAGTGGTGAGTTGGCAGTTGGGGGTTCCAAGGTGCGGAAGGTAGATCCGACGGGGTGTGAGGTCCACCACTGTGGCGGAGGACTAGATTCGGCGGCTTGCCGTGGTTGGGGGGGGGTCGGGGAGGGGAAGGGGAGGGGCTCTGGGGAAGAATGTTGGGGGCAAAGAGGGGAAAATAATGGAGTTACCAAAGCAGCCCTTTTCCGTTCATGTGGCAGGGGTAAAACAGGAATATCGCAGGGCTAAACTTTCGGGCGCGTGATATTTCGATGTGAGCGGGAAGTTTGAAAGCTTTTGGCGCCTAAAATTATAAGTATTCTGCTCTCGTACGGCCGACTATGATATCATGGCCGACAATTTGTTTGTTTTGCGCGCAAAAAAAGTGCAAGTTTTGAAAATCAATGTCTCCAACTCGAAACTTAGATTGTCCATTCAATTCAAATATGGATCATTGAGCTATTACAAGCAATTACCATCATACAGTCCAATTCAAATGAAATTCGAAATGTGTTTATCCTAAATATGATGACAAAAGCAAAAATGTGTATGTGTATGAATAAAGTGAATGATTATAAAGTTTGAACATGCCCGCATGTGTATATCTCTAGGTTTGATATATCAATCTGAAATCACGAAATTCCGGCTTAAAAAATGTACCTCCATTTAAATGAATTACAAAAGCTAATGATGGAGTCGAATTTCAAAATTCCAATCTTAGGTTTGTAATTCTGGTACATCAAGGTATATCACGCATGTTCAAAAGTATCGTTATCTCATAGTACAAACTGTGAAACAAATTGATCAACCATGAGTGCACAATATCTCAATTACGCTAAAGTCCCTCAAATATAGACACCTCACTCTTTATCTGAAGTCACCCCCCACCACCACCACACACACACACACATAGAGAAGTCATTCTCTCCCCCAGACACCAAGACACGAGCACATTAACACCCCTCTCTCTTGTAAAGTACGGACCCCAACATAGGTCTCTATCACTTTGTCTCTCGGGCATGCACACATCTCTTCCCTCACTCTCTAGGTCTCCCGCTATCTCTCTTACCCAAGCACACGCACTATGTAGAGTGTATATTTCCCATACACACAAAACATCGCCCCCAAACGTCTATCTCCCTAGTTATGTGGTTCTCGCGCACTCACCTCACACACCACCCCCACTGCAAACAAGCACACTTTGTCTCCTTGTGCACCACTCTCCTCTTTCTATCTCTCCCACATGCGGACCCGCCCCAGCTCCTTCCCTGTATACATATTTCATAGCTCCCTAAAGTATAATCGTTCTCAATTCGCACATTGTTCTCTACACCATCTATTCTAGATCTCTCATGAAGTCCCTATCACACACACGATGACTCGCTTCCCCTGCGTCTCCGTTCATAGGCCAATTTCGGACAACATCAACATTGTCTCCCTATCTATACACCATTTATGGACACAAATGACCCCTCTCACTCCCTGTCTTCCTCTCTCTCTCTCTCTCTCTCTCTCTCTCTCTCTCTCTCTCTCTCTCCCTCGTCGCTAGCTCTCTCTTTCTCTCGCTCTCACACCCCTCTCCCACACACACTCGATGTCTCTTCCAAATAGTCTGCTCCCCCGCCCGCACCCGTGCTATCTCGCTACTACATATGTCACACCATTCCCCCTTCCCTTATACTAGGTTTACATCATCAGTGGTCTCTCTACTCCACATACACTCTCTCCCTGTCACACACAAACGCGTGCACAAACACACACAGACATGCACAAACACCCATTTATCTGGATCCTCATCTCTCCCCATGTCCGCATGTGTATCTCACACACTCACTCTCTAATTATGTATATGTGTCTCCATGTTACGAAACACAAAGCCCCATGTACATGTCTCTCTCTATCCTCCACACACATAGACACAAAGAATCTGTTATCATTGCCTCAGTCTCTAACATATCGCACACGCACTCTCTCTCTCTCTCTCTCTCTCTCTCTCTCTCTCTCTCGCAAACACGCTCAACAAGGGTTTCCCCGTGAATACCTTATCGTCTACTCATCAACAGTCGTGGTAGTACGGCAAACACGAGACGTGAAAAAGAATAAATCTACATGTGCTTAGACCACCTAGTAGGACTAGAGCAAGCCAAAAAGCACGCCGCCGTCACCCCCTCCTTGTCGGTGACGGGAAAATATTTGTTTTACACAGTCGAGAAGTCATTGTGCTAAGGCCCCACATGCCGAGGCGTTGAATAGAATGTAGATGCTAGTTTACAGAAGCAAGTGTCGATAATACGTTTGTATCTCCATACTTATATTTCTTCTTTTATAAAAACCGAGTTGGTGATGATGGTACATGTGCCATCTTGCAATATAAACCGTCTGATCTATATCTGACGGATGGAAATTATACTAAAAGATACCCGCACTCCTCTCCACATTTGCAGACAAGGCCTTCCCTCGTTCATCCTTATCTCCAACAAACCTCATTGTTGAGCAATTAAGAAAGGAAGCCTCTGGAACAAACTGGCCTAGTGGCCGCTGCCGGTGTCGTCAATCCCCATGCCTCCGCTCAGTCCGACCACCAACCACCACCACACCCAACTCCTCTTCACCTTATCTCATATTTGTCGAGATATCATTAGTTTTTACACCTGGGATTACTCCCGCAAGGGTCAATCACAACAAGTGTTTTTATAAAGAAATGCATCTTGATGTTTCGTTAATGCACGGATCTTGCTAGTACTCCTACACAAGAATTAGTTGGTGATGCTGGTGTGTCTGCCATCCGTCGTTTCTCTCCATTAGATCTACATCTAACAATTGTGAGGTAAGTTGTTGCCTTTTCTCACCAACATCCCACTTGTCTACCAATTTGCAGAAAAACCCATAATTAGTATCTTAAAACCAACCACATCCCTCCCTGACCTCACCAAAATAGCCCAAGGAATATATTATAATTGAAACATAATATACATATGTATATCAAAATTAGGGTGTTTTGTACCAAGTTTGTGAATATTATTCTAATTATGATTCGTTGCAATGTACATGAACATGGCTAGTATTCCCAACCATGTATTTTTTTCTAGTATTCCATAGTTTCGAGTTTTCCATCAAGATATTAGTCACTCATGGTTGATATTTATTTTCAATCATGTACACATATGCACTATGTAACTAGCCTTGCTTATTGGCTTCCAAAGCTTAACTTTCACTCCTACTTAAAATATGTAGAGTATTTAACAAAAAACTACCACTTTCAACCAGCCCTAGGAAGAATCTATTGTACAAAAAATAGCAAAAACATACCCAAAATTTCTTAATCCATGTCAAAAACTTCTACTACCTCCGTTTCAGTTTACAAGTCTTGCGCGTATACCTAGGTTGTCAATTTTATGACCCTAATATAAACTATATAGCACAAAAATTATACCTTTTGAAAGTAGAAACTCCATAGTTTATGTTGTATATTTTTTGTAATATATGACTTGTATTAGGTTGGTCAAATTGACGACCTAGGGGTACGCGCACGCCGTGTAAACTGAGAGAGAGGTAGTACTACCTAGTACTCCTACCGATTAGGAATGTTTAAACCCATTTATGACTGGGTTGGCCCACACGTCCGTGCTGATGAGGCAGCTTAAACCAACACATTTTGTTTGACCGTTGACACGAGGGACCCACATCTGACCTTCTATCCTGTTATTCCCCCTCAAATCATTATTTTTCCTGAACATTACTTCAAACAGTACTGATGCGTGTTCGTCGGTGGCGCCGGTGATGAGCGAGTTGGCCGCCGCTCCGCGACGGGCCGGACACCGCGCTGGCCTCCGCACGGGTTGGCAGGCTGGCCCGAGCGTGACTCACGAGCGAGCAAGCCGCCGCGCTGGCCTTCGCTCGAGCTAGATGGCTAGCCTAAGCGCGGCGGGTGCGAGCAAGCCGCCGTGCTGCCGTGCAAATCTAGCTAGCAAACCTTGCAGACAAGAAGTTGGACAAAGCTATCTTGGATAGCTAGCGGCCGCGAGCGCCGGACGGAGCTGGCATCCGGGCTGCCGCAACATGGGCTCCGCACCGCCGGCGGTTTTGACCTTGCCTTCTGCCAGCGGCAATAGTTGCGTCCCATGGCCGAGGATGACTAGGTGGACGGGCAGGAGGTAGGAGGTCACTCGAGGATTTTGGTTGGTAATAGCATGTACAATGGTTAATAAGGTAGTCTTATCTTAAGTCTGCCACATATGCAAGTGGTAGTAGTTTCTTGGCATTTTAGTGGTTTCTTGCATTATTAGGGGTTTCTTGTAAGGAAAAATGTACGTACTACTAGCGACAAAAGGCGATTCTAGGTTGCGTTGTACTCCAACGAGTACTACTAGTGGTCGCGGGAGTGTATACCTTGTTTTGTGGGTTCGATCCCGGCCGAACGCACGGCGGCCTTTTAAAAAAAAGTACTAGTACTACACTTCGCTGCGAGCCAATATTTTACACAGGTTGTTTGAGTTTTGAAGTCAAACGGACGTGCGGCCCCACAATCTGGGTGCACTGGATAGCCTAGCCACGTGAACGGGTTTTCCTTCCCAGCATCTCGTGGCTCGCGTGCACACCCTAGCCGCACCTCGCTTACAGCTTCCCCATCAGCTAGTAGTAGCATATTTAAACTAGCGCCTCCCAATTAAGCCCGAGGAGCCGGAAAAGCCTGGCAGGGCATTGGGAACTGTGCAATATGGCTCTGTACTCTATGTAAAGTGCTGTACTACTAGTACTCTATAGCTTGTGGCGTTGCACACATGGACTTCACTCCATTATCGGCTCTACTATAAAAGAAATTCCTCTTGACGTGTTTTTTTTGAAACGGTGGCAAAAGCTTTGCTTCATCACATTCATAAAGAAGGAACTACTAACAAAGTTCGACGAGATCCATTACACCTCCACAAATGGAAGCGAAAAGCCTAGTCTCGCTGTATTAAATAACTCAAATGTTCTGCCCCCGCAGACCGCAGTAACCGTCGCTGATAAACAGGCTGCTAGTTTGTGCGTGAGAGGAGCGGCTGAGTAGGCCAGCTACTCCTACGTGAGAGGAGCGGCTGAATATAGCACCGAGAGTACCCACTAGGCCACTACGCAGGTGTACTTCCCCTACATTGATAGTACAGCGATGGTTCTACAGAACAGTAGTACCCTCCACTTCCAACTATAGCTCCTTGGCCCTGAGATTCAAGAGTTCAAAACTGGTGCACTATACTAGACTAGACTAGACTAGAAGTACAATACATCGCACTAATACTCATAGTTGAGAAAATTAGTACCGGTACTGCTACAGTACGAGTACGTACTCCTCCGTCACATAATGTAAGACATTTTTTGACACTAGTTGGCGTGTACAAAAAATGGCAAAAACATACCCAAAATTTCTTAATCCACGCCAAAAACTACTACCTAGTGCCAAAAATTTCTTACTAGTGCTATTATTACAGTATAATGCAATCCCATAACATTCCATAATGCTAGTACTAGTAGTAAATAATAGCCTCACCCCTTCGCTGAGGAACGATCTACAGTTGGAAGGGATGATGCCCTGCGGTTACTATGCTCTTATCTCCTCCTCGCCAGTTCCCCTCCCCCCGAAGAGAAGGCAGTTCGTCGCTGCTCCCATGGATTCGCCAGGCGGTTCTCCTCCTCATAGGGGCTGGGAGACCTTGGACGATGATCCTCTGGGAGAAATCGCACGCCGCTCCGACGTCCTCACCGCCGCAAGACTCGGTGCTTCCTGCACCAACTTTTTCAAGACGCTGCTTAAACAGGTTTGGGAAAAGGCCTTGCTTGTTTGTCTTCCATGTGTCCTTGACGAGAAGGTTCTTCTATGGGACAATGCTTCGAACAGTCCACCACTCCCTGGCCATGGTTGCACGTTGACTCCGATAGAGTTGCCGACGTTGAGAGGTTGTCGGATTTTGTCTGATGAGCAGGTCAGTAATGGAGTTTGATCATGTAGTACTTAGTTATTCCATTTCCATCCCGTAATTTCTCCATTGCCCACCGTCTTATATATAGGTCTGGGTCGGTGCCAATGAAGATTGGCTTGCATACCTCTGGCTGGATACCACCATCATTTTGCACAACATCCACGGCAGTGTGGCCGTTCTGGTAGACCCCTTCTCCACCATTGGGATCGGCCTTCCGGACTGGCTGGGCTTGAATATGTATGATGATGCCTACATGAGATTGAAGAAGATAGCAATTTCGGACCCGCCGACAAAGCGATGCGGCTACGACGATTACTATCTCATCACGGTGTTCGACATAAGGATTGCCATCAATGCAAGACGCAGTAACGGCAGAGGCTGGCGCATGTTGGCGGGGGCAGATTTGTACCCCTACACGTTCGAAGACGCCGTGTGCCATCTAGGCCGCATCTTCGCGGTGACAAGCCAGGGGACTTGTTTCATCTGGTTGCCATCCTACGGTACGGGAGATTACAAACGGAATGCACAAACCATCATTTGCATCCCTAACGGTACTCCATTATTTTGCAGGGACCAGTCATCCCCCGATCAAAATAAGATTGCCGATCCCGGATGTGCATTTGCATCTGCAATTCGGTCTAACCTGGAACCTTGTAGCTGACTTTGGCATATTGGGATCAACTATCTTAGCAGTCGTTACCCATGGTACCACTGATGTGCAACATGGTCACACAATCTACCACGATCGGACCGTCACCATCTACCCAGGTATTCCATTTTTTAACCCTCTCGCCTTCTCTTTCATTGTTGTACTAGTAGTATACTTAGTACTACTAGTAGGAGTACTTTTTACCTTGGAGGACGCGTATAGCTAGCTGGGCCCTTGAAGACTTGAACCCACTAGCTGCCACCATTTTTGTTTTTCCATGTCTTACTATCTCATCCATGTAGCCAAGAGTGGCTATATATAATAAGCCAGTTATTTTACTTCCTCTATACCGGAGTAGGACTATTTGCTGCATAGTATTACTGACCGCCATATTTGAGCACAACATTATTATGCATGGACCTTGACTATGTACGTCACCATGTCTCCAGAACTGGGATGCCGCGTGTACCAGATGAATGGCGCCGAGTTCGACCCCCGTGATGCTACGTGGGTGCCGAGGAACACTCTTGGAGAGTACTCGCTTTTCATCAGGGACAACTACCCCATTGTGAAGCGGATGCCACCTTCCGTGCACGACATGGAAGGCCTGCCTTTCATGAAGCATGGTTGTGTCTTCATTGCACACTGCCGGATGAATGACATGTTGGGACACGCTATCCCTAATTTATGCCGCTTCAGCTTGGATGAGTCTCCATCATGTGGAACCGGACTAGAAAGCTGCGACAATGATTCCCGTTGCCCACCGCTATAGATCGTGCCATCCATGAAGAACACCTGGGACGAGAACCTGGAGGAGGACATGCATGTAGCCCATCTATAACATGTAAGTGGAGTACGGTAATTGTGAACGGTAGTACTGTGAATATATGTAGACTAGTCATGCACAAATTTATCACATGAATTGGAGATGAACTTGTGTGGCATACTGGCATTGTCCTTTAGAATTTTACTAGTAAATGTGTTATGTGTACATACAACTGTGTGGTTGTTGCACGGGCTCCAACACGCTCTTTGAGAAAAAAAGGTGGCACAGCTTTGGATATACGTGACGTGGTGGCATCATACAGTAGCATCGTTCGCTATAGTTGTAGTACACTCCTACTAGGATGACAACTCCTATAAAACCTTGCGCTTGGCTCTTTGCCTCTTCGGGAGGTTCAATAGTTCGTACTCGTGTGAACCTTGCACTTGGCTCTTCGCCTCTTCGGAAGGTCCAACAATGATGATACTATAGTACAATATGCTTCTGGCAATCTAACACTGATTGAACTGCTGCATGTCCACCGCTAGGGCGAGGGCGAGGGAGAGGAGAGGAGGGAGAAGGGGGGCGTTATAGTCAAAACCCTCTCCTCGTCCTGCGAACCACTGCGCCTGTGGTGCGGGAGAGGCGTAGTAAGCAAGCTTCTCCTTGTTCGGCGAGTTGACGGGACACATCAAAGGAGTACTAGTACTAGTAGTAGTCCATACTACGTCCTTTCGATTAATATGGCTTAATTGAAACAAGAAAAATACACTGGCGGTCAACGTATGTTAACAATACGCTCTTTACGGTCATTATATATAGTTTTGTGGCGATTATACGATCACTAGCTCATCGTAGAGCACCGTATTGCACCCTACTGACCGGCCACATAGTCGACGTGGCACTTTGTTGACTGGTTAAATTGTCACCTGGTTTCTGGGTCCCACCTGTCAGTTGGCAGAGCAAAGAAATCAGTTAAACAAAACTTTACGTAGGGCACCACACGAGTCCAACCCTTGCGCGCTGAACTGCCTGGTTGTGTATCTGAGTGCATGCACGTGTCCTCCCTCGGTCTTCCAACAAAGAGTGTACATCAGCTATAAAACAAAGAGTGTGGTACATAATGTACATCTACACTTCCAATGCATTTAGCCTTTAATCTAAATCGATATTGATTGACTAATGCACCAACTTGTGCTGTAGGTACAAGGCTACATGTCTATCCTTAATTACAGCATGCAACGGCCTTCATTTAATCTTCTTATCTCAATGGTCGCATGCACACATAAGTCTGCTACTTTTGGGCGTTAATTATGCCCTGGACAATGTGTAAATCTCTAAATGTACAGTCTTTCACGGACGTAGGGAGTAGGTTGAGCACTTGAGCGTGAGCTGTGTGTGTTGCGTCTTGTGCTTGTGTCCGCATGGGTGCGTGAGTGTTGCGTGCGTCCATGTGGTACGTGTGAGTGTTGCATGTTGCATGCATGTGGGCTTACTCCCTGCCATTGACATGTTCATATTTCAAGCTTCCTCTGTTCCCTCCATATGGTGATACTCCCTCTGTTCCCAAATACTCAGTATGGAGTAAAAGCCTCCCTCTGTTCCCAAATACTGAGTATTTGTCTTTCTACAGATTTCAACAAGTGACTAGGTACGGAGCAAAATGAGTGAAGTGAGCGTAGAGACATAGGGATACTGTAGAAAGGTAATCCTCGCGATCCATCATTCCCCATCTCGGTCAGAGAGAACTATTCAACTAGTCTTCACAGTGATGTGACAATACATGCTACAGCAGATGGGACACGAAATTAATAAGCTGAACCAGCGTGTTGGTGTTACTAAATCAGCCTTACCCAGTACTGCCATCATGTTTGCCAGTAGAGCACACTTCCGCAAATACGCCTACGCACCTGTGTCCTCCATTAACTGACATATGGGCCCTCTTGTGGTAGACCCACATGTCATCGGTGTAACTATTTACACTCCGGAGGACGGTGCCTATATCCTGGTAGTAGTACTAGTAGAATTGAGATTTATTGCACTTTCTTCCCCGTCTTCCACTCTTCTTCCTCCTCTGTTCTTCTTCCTCCTCTCTTCCCCATCGTCGGCCGCACACCATTTACCCCCGCTCACTGCTCGCCCGCCCGCGCCATCTTCCTTGGTAGCACGTGCGTACCATATCCCCCCGCTCACTGCTCGGCCACACGAGGAGAAGCTTCTTTGCTCACCCGCTCGAATCCACTTCCCCGCTGGCTCGCAGGCATCGAAAACCCCAATGGCAGAACCGACTGACACGCAAAGCCGCGATTGGAATTCCCTCCCCGATGTTCTCTTGGAGCAGATCTGTAGTAGTATGGACCTACTCATCACCGTCCGTCTGGCCGCATGCTCGGTGTCTTTGTACCGTCTACTCATCTTCAACCGGCCGGTTCTTTTCAAGACACCCTGCTTGCTGATGCCCGATCCTCGCAGGTGGCCCAGACACCGACTTGACGATCCTACAGAGGTTGCCGTGGTGCCCCTCGACATGCTACCACTACTCGTCCACCTGTCCTTCATGCGCGGCCACTACTGGGCGGGCATGAAGGCCAACTGGATCATCCTCATCCACCACATTGGTAGTCCGTGGCGTCTCGTGGATATCTACACCCAGCGAGAGATCACCCTTCCATTGTTGGATACCGCCGACATCGAGCCTCGCGGCCCGCCGGACACTCCTGCCTACTACGCACGAGACGCGTCAAGCTTTTGGCTCGACCTCTGTTTGCAGAAAGTTCTAATCTGTGAAGTGCCCACACCATCAGAAGACTACATGGATTACAAGCTAATTGCCTTATTCAACATGGGATTAGTCTACTTGGAATCCGGTCGCCATACATGGTTATGGCTCATCATCAATCCTGTTGAGGCAACATTTCTGTCTAATGCTATAGTACACGACGACATCGTTTACGCGGTCGACGCACAGATTGGCTGCCTATACTGGTGGAATCTATCGTCGTGTAATTGTTCTATCTCATCTCATCTTTACCTTATGAATACGACTGCATGTTCATTTGTTACAAATTTAGAATGCATAGCATGTCTATAACCACATCATTGCTATATGTTCCTCTCATTTCCTAGATTTTTATCACCACACATGTTATTGTTAGAGTTGATATGCGAACAATTGGCATGTAATGATTGTTAGAATACATATTATGAGCATAACATCATGATTGCTATATGTTACTCTTGTTTACTAGATTTTTATAACAATGCATGTTATTGCTTAGAGTTGATATGAGAATAGTAGTAGTAAGTGCTATGGTAGAATATGAGTAGAAGCTGTCATAGCTGTTTTCCTCTCATTGTTACATGATGTTTGAACCATGACATGTTGCTAGAATATGAAAGCCATTGGCTTATTTTTTTAACTTGGGGTATGATTATGACCACGGCATTGCAATTCTCTGTCTATGATATGTGTCACTGTTATAATAATCTTAATTCCACACATACTCTGAACATGATTGTTTATTTTTGTCCTTTTGGTCTCCAATTTGAATTGTTGCAGCAGATGCAAATGCGCTGGCCTTCATGATTCCAGGACCTGGAATCATACCAGCCGACGGGTGCTGGTTTATCGCTCGTTCAGCTGACGACGGTCATTTGATGCTCATTCGCACATACCAAATTGACCAAACCATTACATCAAACCACATGCAATACAATGCGTGGGGCGTTCGTGACATTGATGGCTATGGCTGCTTCGTGTTCGAGATAGATCCCAGCTCCGTTGGGCCAGGCGTATTCAACTAGAGGCGGGTTCACAGCCTCGGCAACCACTCCTTGTTCCTCGGGCTCAATTATCTGATCATCCAACCAATCATCGATCATATCACCGGCGATGATTACTGTGCTATGCAACTTCCATTCGCGAGGGGGGCTGTGTTTACACATCATACCATGGGTTTCATGAATCACCATATTCAGAGATTCATCGACACAACTTGTTGCCAGGTAATCTTCAGTGTGTGAAAGGCATCAAGATTCCATGCGATGGATGGCTTTTGCAAACCCGACATGTGGCGATGTGGTTCATGCCAACAACAAATATTCACAACTTGATTCATGCTGATATCTAGACTGAGCCATGTATTCCGCTGTTGTAGCACGACCCTCTTTTGTTGGATATTATGTACTATTGTTAGTTTGAAGCACTCCTCCGGTTTGAAGGATAGATAGCTTCCTGGGATCAAGTGCATCCTAACTCACCTGCGTAGGATGTACTGATAATGATGATGGAGATGCTATGCAGAAGCCATATATATACATATATATCAGTTAGGCTTCAAGTGCGTACTTGTTAGTTAAACCTATGTATACATTGTGACACTAAGTACGACTAGTAAGTAGTACAGTAGCAGTACTAGTATACGTCAGTCAAATTATTCATCATGTCCACACATTGGATTGACGTGACAACACGCTGCGCGTGAGGTGACACAAGAATCCCGGCGGCGTGTTCGGGTATTCCAGACTTCAGATTTGGAGTACCACTTATCTGTCGAAATCTTATTTTTCGAAACGGAGGCAAAAGATTTTCCTCATCCATTAAATAAGAGGAGAATAGAGTTTAGTTACAACCGCCCTTGCAAAACGGCATGGCAATTACTCTCGTACAACTGTCGAAGAAGCGCGAGTTTTTACTCTGTCGAAATCTTTCATCATTCACTGAAAACAGTCGATTGGTCATACATTGAGTACCATATAACTAGAATTACCGATGCAAGTCAAAGAAGGATTGGCCGATGCTGCCGGCTGTCACACCCTAGCTAGTCATGCATTAGAGTGTTGCATCATGTTTACTCTTTCATCAGAAACTTGAAATGGGGATGACAGAACCCCCAGTCCCCTCTGAAACCAAATAGGGTTTACTAAAATAATTTTCAATGAACCTGAAATGCCCTTCTAAAATGCCCATCATTTTTGCCTTGGTTCAGAACCTCTGTCAAAAGTGGTGCACATTTTCCTAGGCCATCCTAGGGTTTTTGAATTAAATCATAACTATTTGAATTTGGGCATTTAAAATTATATAAAATATTTAAATGCTCAAATATCTCCAAACTAAAATGTTTCATGTTGGAAATAATCCAACTATGGGCCAGAAATAGTTTGGTGATTTTTGAAGTGGCCTAGGTATTTTATTTAATTCAACAAAGTTGCAGATATATTAAAGAAAACAGAAAACAGAAAGAAAGGGGAAGACTTACCTGGCGCCTGCCCCGGCCCACCTGCCGGCCCAGCCCAGCACCGCTCCAGCGAGCTGCTTCCAGGCAGGCAGGCAGGTGCCCGACGGCGACCGCGGCGTGCGCCACGCACCTGCTCGCCGCCTCGCCGCTCCCCTCGCCAGGTGACGTCGTGGATCGGTCTCTCTCTCTCCCCCGAACCCCCCAGACACCCCCTCTCCTCTCCAGCTCCTCCCCCTCGCACGCCCCAGCCATGGCCGACGCCATCGCCGACACCCCCTCGCCGTAGCCACGCCCTCCGACCACCCCACGCCGTCTCACCGTGTCCAGGAGCTCCGCCGCTGTCCACTTCATCGAGCAGCCGAGCCCCGAGCGCTCGCAACGCCCGAGACCACCGCACCGACCTCGCCTGAGCTCACCGTCGCCGGAGATCCCCTTCAACGCCGACGTCGCTCCGGTCCATCTCCGGCCGCACCAAGAACTCCGTCGCACTCACTGTGAGCTTAGCCATCTTCCCCTCCCTTCCGTTCTTGCTCCCGAGCCGTGTAGCAACCTCCCGGAGCTCAACTGCACCCACCGCCGTGGAGCTCGTCGCCGACGTGCTCCCGGCCATCCTCCGGCCACAAGATGGTGTCCATCTTGCTCACCGCGTTCCACAGCACCTAGCTAGCCACTCCACGAGCCTCACCGAACCCTCTAGCACCAAGTTCACCTCCGACCGAACCTCGGTGGCCGCCAAAGTCGTCGCCGGCGTCGACACCGGCCACCCCGACCCCAACGGGCTCCGCCAAGAGCTGCGGGTCGACCTCAGCTCCACTCCGGTGGTCTCCGCGGCCCATTTGGTGGCCGAAATAGCCAAAACCACTCCCGCCGCCGCGTCGGGCTCGCCGGCGGCTAAACGCCGGTGCAGCCGACCCGGGTTTGACCACGGGTGGGCCCTGGTTGACTCCCCTGAGTCAATGACAGGTGGGGCCCAGCCCTGTTAATTAAACAGGATTAGTTTTAATTAAGTTTTAATTAAAATAATCACCCTGACATGCGGGACCCACTGTCAGGTTTGACCTGGACCAGTTCCGTTGACCTGCTGACGTCACACTGACGTCAGGCTGACGCAGTAATTAATTTCTGAATTTAATTTTAATCAGGAATTCCAGAATATTATTTAAACTTCAAAAATTCATAACTTTTATTCTGTAACTCCAAATTGGACAAATTATATATGAAAAATGATCAGAAAAATCCAATCTATCCATCTGTACCATTTCCATGCATGATCAAACAAGTTAAGTTGATGTTTTAATCAGAACAAGAAAAGGCACTTTAAAAGGCCATATTTGAATTTGAAATTTGAATCCTTGATTCAAATTTGTTCAAACACATCTGGTTTTAGTTGCATTAGCCCAACACACTCATGTTGCCATGTTTCATGCATGCATCATATTGTTGCACATTGTTTGGTGATGCTTGTGTATCGATGTCCTTTGCGACAGGATCTGTCCCCGAGGAGTACCGTGATTACCCTAACGAAGAACCGTATCCGTGCAACGAACCATCAGGCAAGCAACCAACCATTTGATCATATCGATACAATCCCATGTTCTCGCTCCTGCTCTCTTTTACTGCATTAAGACAACGCGATTCAAACTGCTGTGTGCTACGGTAGTTGAACCCATTTCCTCTGCATGACCTGTCATTGCCACAGTAACTAGATGAAACCCACTAGCATGTGTAGGAGTTGATTGAGCCATGTGTATGTGTTGTTCCTACCTTGCTATGCCTGCTATGCTTAGAGTCGTGTCAGGTCTGGTTCATCTGGGTGATGGGCTAGAGTGAAATGATTATGTCGGTAATGAGAGTGGTGTGGTGAACACGATTTGGTAAAGGTATCGATGAGAGGCCATGTAGGAGTACATGGTGGGTTGTTTCATTGAAGCCGACCTTAAGCACTGAGATCTGTATGTGTGATTTAAGAATCAGCTACTACCATACATTGGGCCCTGAAATATGACCCCGCTCGACTTCTTATTCACCCTAGCTCTCTGTCCAGGAGTTGCAAGTAGTTTCTGGTGTTTGTAGCCTACTGGAGGCCGTGGACAGCGCTGACCGTAGGGGTGGGCTGTGATGCGGTAGGTACGTGGCCGGGTGTACCGAATACCCGTTAGGTATCTCGGGAACCCTGCTCACATCGTTCGGGGCCGTATGGGAAACCTCGGCCGGACTCCCTGCGGATGGAACCCGAATAGGCGATAAACCTGGACTAGAGGCTTAAGTGTTTAGGTAGGTCGTGGTCTACACCCACGTCGGCTTTCGCTTGAAGTCTGCCGAGCACATGTCGTGTGCAGACGCTAAGTGGTGGAAACATGTATGAAGAAGTACACCCCTGCAGGGTTAACATGATCTATTCGAATAGCCGCGTCCGCGGTAAAGGACTACTTGGTTGCCTATACAGTTCATAGACAAGTAAATGGAAACTACTAAAAGCCTCAATATAAGTGTGAGTGCCGAGGATGGCTCTTCCGTAGGAAGACGGAGGTGGATCCTCGGTAGTGTATTGAAGTGGTGAGTAGTGGACTCGTGTGCGCAAAACAATTTCAAGTTGGAGTATCGTAGGATAGCCTAGCCAAGAGTCAAAGCTGGCTTGCTGCAATAACTCCACCAACCCTTCTTGATACTATGCATGTATGTAGGATCTGATGTAAGTCTTGCTGAGTACCTTTGTACTCATGTTGCTATAATCTACATTTTTACAGAAGACGCTGCAACCCCTTCTGATGGGTTCTATGTAGACGTTGACATCAACGAGTAGGCTAAAGACCCAGGTGGTGACCCTGAGCTTGTGAAGGACCACGTAGTATAGCTAGGCTTTCCAAACCTCTTTTATTTTATTAGTTGTCTGTACTCAGACAAGTTACTTCCGCTGCTGGTTTGTATGACTGTATGACTTGTATGTGGGGTCGTGAGACCCGTACCTTTGTGTATGTTATGTATGGCTCGCTGAGCCTTAAATAAAGTACTTGTGTCGTAGAGTCATGTTGTGATGCTTCGTTGTATTTGCACATATCGAGCATATTGTGTGTATGATTGAAATTCTTGGTATGTGTGGGATCTGACTATCTAGTTGTTTATCTTTAGTAGCCTCTCTTACCGGGAAATGTCTCCTAGTGTTACCGCTGAGCCATGGTAGCTTGCTACTGCTCTGGAACACTTAGGCTGGCCGGCATGTGTCCTTCTTCGTTCCTGTGTCTGTCCCTTCGGGGAAATGTCACGCTTTGAGTACCGGAGTCCTGTTAGCCCGCTACAGCCCGGTTTACCGGAGTCCTGCTAGCCCAGTGCTACAGCCCGAACCCACTTGCTGTTGACCGACACGTTCGAAGCTGGGTCATGGATGCCTGTCCCTGTAAGTCTGTGCCACTTTGGGTTTACGACTAGTCATGTCAGCCCGGGCTCTTTATCATATGGATGCTAGCGACACTATCATATACGTGAGCCAAAAGGCGCAAACGGTCCCGGGAAAAGGTAAGACGACACCCGTGGGGATACCGTGCGTGAGGCCGCAAAGTGATATGAAGTGTTACCAGCTAGATCGATGTGACATCGAGTCGGGGTTCTGACACCGGCTGGCGTCAAGTTCGAACCCACAGATCAGGAGCTAATCGAGCACTGTCGGTGTCAAAACCGGCGGATCTCGGGTAGGGGGTCCCGAACTGTGTGTCTAGGCGGATGGTAATAGGAGACAAGGGACACGATGTTTTACCCAGGTTCCGGCCCTCTTGATGGAGGTAAAACCCTACGTCCTGCTTGATTAATATTGATGATGTGTGTTACAAGAGTAGATCTACCACGAGATCAAGGAGGCTAAACCCTAGAAGCTAGCCTATGGTATGATTGTTGTTCGTCCTATGGACTAAAGCCATCCGATTTATATAGACACCGGAGAGGGCTAGGATTACACAGAGTCGGTTACAATGGTAGGAAATCTACATATCCGTATTGCCAAGCTTGCCTTCCGCGCCAAGGAAAGTCCCATCCGGACACGGGACAAAGTCTTCAATCTTGTATCTTCATAGTCTTGGAGTCCGGCCGATGATGATAGTTCGGCTATCCGGACACCCCCTAGTCCGGAACTCCCTCAGTAGCCCCTGAACCAGGCTTCAATGACGACGAGTCCGGCGCGCATGTTGTCTTCGGCATTGCAAGGCGGGTTCTTCCTCCGAATAATTTATATAAGATTGTGAACACCAGGATAGTGTCCGGCTCTACAAAATAAATTCCACATACCACCGTAGAGAGAATAATATTACACAAGTTCAATCTGCTGACGTATTTTGTGGCGTGACGTCACACCATTACCAAGCCTTTACTCGAATTGTTTTTATTGTTCCACCTCAGCGCGTTTAGCGAGGCGGTTTCCTTGGCACGTCTTGTCGAAGCAGAGATCGTGTTCCCCTTATTCCGGGATTCCCATCAATACGGACGTGGGTAACCCAACCGCGCCCGTTGCCACGCCCCCTCCATCGAAGGCGGGTTCCAAACGGTCACGGGGACGGCTCTTGGTATTCTCCCTCTTTATAATGAGACCAAGGCCCGTTCTTTTCCTTCAATCCTCTATCGAATCCGCCCCTCGCCCCGAGTTCCAACACCCAGGGCTCCATATTCGGGTACCTTCGATCTTCGACAATGTCCGGCCCCGACCTACGAGGCCGGTGGATGCCCTCCTCCGTCACGGAAGAGGACGTGCTAAAGCTAAGAGACGCCAGGTACTTAACCTACGAGATTTCGCATAGGCTGCCTGCCCGAGGGCAAGTTATTCCTACTCCCGAGCTTGGCGAGAGCGTCGTGTTCGTGTCTCACCTCCGTCGGGGTTTAGGCTTCCCGACGGATCCCTTCGTGAGGGGGCTCATGTTTTACTATGGGCTGGAATTCCATGACTTGGCTCCGGAGTCCATCCTCCACATCTCATCATTCATTGTCGTCTGCGAAGCCTTCCTCCGCACTACCCCTCACTTCGGCTTGTGGCTCAAAACCTTCAACGTGGAGCCGAAGATGATTGAGGGGCGTCAGGCAGAGTGCGGCGGGGCGGTTATAAGTAAGAGGGCCGATGCTCCATGGCCCGAGGGCTCTTTTCAGGAGGAGCTCGGCTTGTGGCAACAGGAGTGGTTCTATATCACCGCTCCCAGGGGCAGCAGGCAGAGGCTGCCGCCCGTCTTCCGCTCGGGCCCTCCACAGCGGCTGACGTCATGGGTCAACAAGGGGCGTGACTGGGGGCCGTCCAAGGACGTTCCCCTGTTGCAGGACCGGATTCGAGGCCTCCAAGAAAGGGAGATCAATCTGGCCGTAGTGGTACAGGTTATGTTGATCCGGCGCCTACTGCCCTGCAAACGTCGCCCCCTCCGCCTGTGGGAATTTAATCCGGAGGGGCCACGAGCTCTTCAACACTTCATGGGTTTGACACCCGCGGAGATGTACAAACTGTTCTTCGGATCGCAAGAGATGCGTCCGGAATTGACCGAGGATGCTGGCCTAAGCTGCAATCGCCCGGATACTCAAGTAAGTAGCCCTGTGTCCGGACACATCGTCCATTTATTTACTGTGGGTTTGCCTTTTAACCAGCTATCCCTTGGACAGGAGTGGATAGCGCAAGCAAAACTGATACGGTGTCCGGCCCCCCTCCCTGAGACCACGCAGGATCCCGTGTTAATCAAAATGTTAGAGGTTGCACCTTCGGAGGAGGGCGAAGAAGGGCACAGGGGATCTACCACCTCAGCCACGGAGGCTTTCAGTAAGGGAGGAATCGAGAGTCCCTCCTTCCAGGGGGAGAAGAGGACCGCTTCCGAAGACCCGGAGGCCAAGGCCTCAAAGCGGGGAAAGAAATCTGTACCGGAAGGTCCTGTGCCGGGAAGAGCCCCGGCCGTACTGTCTCCTCGGAGGAATCAGCCCTCTAGCGAGCCGTAAGTAAAGAGGGGGATTTTGTAATAGTGGACATCCCTGTTTAATTTCTAAGGGTAACCGAAGTTTTCACCTTGTAGTTCGGATCTCAGCCCATCTCAGCACAGCTCATCGTCGGGAGACCTTCGTCCGGAGATGATGGAGAGCGAAACGCCTCCATCTGCCGCCCCGTCGTGCGGGGCGGGCGACCCTGAGGTGTCGTCACGGAGGGTCTCCCCGAGTCCGGCGGGGCCGGAGAGTTCGGCACCCATTGGAGTACGGCCGGTGGAGCTGCAGGATTTGCTTAAGAGGGCGTCCATCTCAGAAGATCACCGCACATTAATGAGTATGGTGATTGAGAGGATCTCGTCCGCCGAAAGCGGGTTGTGTGAGGCCGTCGGAAGTTTGCTGACGGGATTTGAGGTACGCAAAAAATGACATACCTTTTGACAGTTTTGCACATGAAGTGCGCCCTGTATAGATAGTAGCCCCTGAGACTTGGTATGCTGTCGAAAGCGACAGCGTGCCGAGGATCATAATCTCAGTTATAGATTGTCGCCTTTCCTATGCAGGTGGCGGAACGTTCGGTGGCCAGCCGGACTGATGGATTTGCCGAGCTGAAGAGGCAACTCGACGTTGCGGATGCGGACATCTCGCTGGTCAATAAACGACTTGATGAGTCACAAGGTATGTGGTTGCTCTGCGGTCGCCTAGTAAGGGAGCTGACGCCCATTCCTTACAATTTGTATGCCTGATGCAGATAGTGCTGCTGCTGTGGAAGGCCTTCGAGCAGAACTTGCTCGGGCCAAGGAGCAAGCCAGAAAAAGCGAGGCGGCTGCCTCGAAGGCAGCGGAAGAGCTAGAAGCCGAGAAGGCTGCTCACTGCCGAAGCAGGGAGGAGATGGCCGGAATGGCCACGAAATTAAAAGTTGCTACCGACCGCCTGGAGGTTCTTGAAAGAGAACGCCGAGCGGAGCAAGAGGACCTGAAGAAGGCCGACGCCGAAGCCAAGGATGCCCGTAGTGCGATGCGGGCTATGAAGGAGGAACTGCGTCAGGTCGGAGACATTGTGGCTGGAAAGCCCTTTATGCTGCGTAGGAAGTTCACGGATCCGAAGTATGCTCAGCTGGGCCGATTGTACGGTGCGGAGGATCCTTATCTGGACTTGGCGGCGAGTGCGGCGGACGCAGTCGTGCACTTTCGAAGCCAGAAGGATCACGAAATGGAAGAGCTTTTCTGGTCTCAATTCCATAGTCCGGAGCGTCCACTTCCGTTGAGTGATCGGCTGGTTGAGTGGGCTGAACTGAATAGATTGTCCGGACTTGCCATGACGGATGTGGTCGCTCATCTGTGGCCGAAAAGGCCCAAGCCGAAGAGTTATTTTGGCTTGTTGCAGCAATTCCTTGGGGCGGTGCCGCGTATTGGGGCGATGAAGCGGTCGGCATGCATAGAAGGTGCACGGATGGCTCTCGCCCGTGGTAAGACATACTGGGCGGAGATGGATGCCACCGCTGTTGCATCCCGGGGTTCGGACAAAAGCCGATTCCCCACCGAGCACTATTTTGAGGAAGTCCTGCAGGGCGCTCGTTTAATAGAGTCGCAGTGCTCGAAAGATGTTATGTTTGAATGACATGTATGATTTCTGAGATCATGTTTATAATGCAATAACTTTTTATACTTGTGTGTTCAAGTATTGAACTATCTCCTGTGCGGCCGTATATGTATGTATAATCTGAAAGATGGCAGTCTTTGGCTTCAGCCCCCACGCACATGGTGCGGGGGTGTTTGCAAAAAGAAAAGCGCTTTTTCACACTTAATCCAACGTCTTGGTCCTTTTAAGGAGGTGATAGCGTAGCAAACTAGGCAACCGGACTATAATGCTTTATCACTTTCACTTAGCCATAGGAGCTCGAATGTGGGGCTACTATATAGCCCCTGGTGGCACCGCTCTTCCCGAACTCGGGGCGCGTATGTGCCTGACCGGGAAGCGGTCCTTCGTCAAAGCGGAGGAATTCTAAACATTCCAATGGTCGATCGAGTGGTTGACCAGTCTCTCGCTATATCATGACAGTCAGTTTTCGGCTTTCTCTACTGAGGTGCTCGCCCGGCCGAACCGGGGCACAATCGCAGTAGTTCTCCTGGTGCCGCGTTAGCCGATGATGCGGAACGTAAGGCAGCAAAACACAGGAGCCGGGCAAACCCAACATTTGACCAAAGACATGATTCGGAGCTGATGCATATAAGGCCTAACTCGAGACGCCGAACACTCCCTGAGGTGTTCGGTCTTTATGATACCGGGCAGAACAATGCCCTAAGCCCCTTGTGTCCAGGTACAGGCGGGAACTTCTGACGCGGCCGATGCCAAAACGCCAGCCTCCTCCTCGGCTATGGTGGGAAACCGGGGGATGTGTATCAACAAGAGACAGTAAGAAAGGTTTACGCAGGGTCTTAATCTGAAAAGAATCCTTGCAACGGGTCCCTGCTGCACGTCTGCGCCTGTGTCTCCGTTGTGCTGTATCCTGGACGGGTGTAGCACGTGCTTCATCTGTAAAAGAGAAGGACTTAGTTTCCAAGAAATATCGTGCAGAAGTTGTATTAAAATAGAATAAAATGAAGAAAGTTGAGCTTTATTGGCTCTCATCATTTATACACGCGGCCCCTTATAAAGGGGGTATGCGGCTGGGAAGCCCCTTGTTTAGTTACGCGGACTCGCCTAACCATGTCCGAGGTCTGAATGACCTGTTTTTAGGGGCTTTGACCTGCAAGGTCTGATTAGTGTGTGGCTGTCGAAGCAGTCTCACGTTCTCCGTGGTCGAGGAACACTCGGAGTTACTTTTTAATGAAATTATGCCACGTTGACCGGGCATTCTTAAGCGTAAAAAACGCGTAATGTGGTATTGCATTAGGGCTGGCGATAGCTGCGCGCCCCAGTAGTGCTTAAGGGCTACTGTTTGAATGGGGCGATGGAGAGTGAGCTTTTCGCGACGGAGGTTGTCGGATGAACCGAACACAACCTCTAGTGGTACAGAGCCTGTATAATTGGCTTAAAGGCCTGGCGTCACTCCTTTGAAGGAAGTGCTGCTACGGCGAATTTTGGTAGGGTCTATCCCCATTCTGCGGGCGGTGTCCTGGTATTGCAGGTGCCGCGCTGTCTTTTCGTGTTATCACATGAAGTGAGTTCACTGTTTTGACTTCTAGTGGGAAAGTCTTCTGTTTTCCGGAGTGCTGCTTTTGGGTTTCGTCACTTTCGCTTGGTGTGTCGAGCCCCTTGTGTTCGGCATTAAGTCGGCCGGACTGTTTGAAGACCCAACAATCTCTGTGGGTATGGTTTGCAGGCTTCCCGGAGGTACCATGTATTTGACATAGTCTATCCAGAATCTTGTTTAGGTTGGATAGCTCGTCACTGTTGTCCTTGAGGGGCAGTGTTTTGTTGTTCGGCCGAGAGCTTTTGAATCCGGCGTTGACCGCCGTACTATTCGGGCCATTTTCCTTATTCCGGCGCTGATCTTTTCTGCGTCGTGATTTCCCATTTCCATCCCTAACTTCGGATGTACTCGGGTCGCTGGTGCTGCATCTAGCCAGCCAGCTGTCTTCCCCCGCGCAAAAGCGGGTCATGAGGCTTGTTAGTGCGGCCATTGTTCTTGGTTTTTCCTGGCCGAGGTGTCTGGCAAGCCATTCGTCTCGGACGTTGTGTTTAAAGGCTGCTAAGGCTTCAGCGTCCGGACAGTCGACTATTTGGTTCTTTTTAGTGAGGAACCTGTTCCAGAATTTGCGTGCTGACTCTCCGGGCTGTTGAGTTATGTGACTTAAATCGTCTGCATCCGGAGGGCGGACATAGGTCCCCTGAAAATTTGCTCGAAACGCATCCTCAAGCTCTTCCCAACTTCCAATGGTATTTTCTGGGAGGCTTTTAAGCCAATGCCGAGCTGGCCCTTTGAGCTTGAGGGGTAGGTATTTTATGGCATGGAGATCGTCTCCTCTGGCCATATGTATGTGTAGGATGTAATCCTCAATCCAGACTCCGGGGTCTGTTGTTCCGTCATATGCTTCTATGTTTACGGGTTTGAATCCCGCTGGAAATCCATGATCCAGTACCTCGTCGGTGAAACATAGTGGGTGTGCGGCGCCCCTGTATTTGGGTGTGCCGTTGTCTTCAAATGCTCGGCGGGTTATGTTGCTTCCTGGAGTCTTCTTTTTTGGCCCATAAATAGATCTGACTGGGTCGTCCTTTTTCCGAGGATCTTTATGCTGATCGTGTGCCGGCTTGTGTGCGGCGCCCCTTGTTGCTCTTGGCCTGTCATCTGGTCGTCTATCCGGCCAGGCGGCTTCTTTCTTTTTTGACTGCGGGGGCTCTAAGGCCTCCTCGTCAAATTCGGGCAACAGCTTGCGCTTCGGGTAGCTCTTTGTCTGGTGACTAGCGCCATGTTTATCTGCGCTGTTGAGTACTTTGCTCCATCTCATTCTGAGTGCGTCCTCCGCTGTTTTGAGCTTCCGCTTTTGCTTCTTCAAACTTCTTGCAGTGGCGACGAGCCTTTTATGAAGATTCGTATGCTCTGGTGATGTGAGATCATCTTCGCCGGGGATGGGTTGCTTGTCCAGTTCATGTCCGGCTGGCTGCTTGTTGACATGTGCGTCGTCCACTGCTTCGCCCTGCTCTAGGGCCGGGTCCGTATGGGTGCCGTTTTTATCGAGGCCGGTCTTCGGGCGGCGCTTGCGTCGCCGTTTTGGTTGTTTGTTGGGGGAGTTGTCCTTCGCCACGTCCCGTTTTTCCTCATTATCGCTTCCTTTTGGTGTATCCACCATGTATACGTCGTGAGTTGGGGTGGCTTTCCCGTGCCCGGTAGGCGCTGGTTCTTGGTCGTCTCCGGCATCGTCGTCCATACCGTCGATGTCTTCGGAGTCATAGTTTAGCATGTCGGTTAGATCGTCGACAGTGGCTATTAATTGGGTGGTGGGTGGGCTTTGAATTTCTTCGTCGTTCGCATCCCAACTGTCCTGGCCGCAGTCCGGCCAGGGTTCTCCTGATAACGAGAGATACTTTAGCGAACTCAAGATGTCGCCAAAAGGTGAGCGTTGAAAGATGTCCGCTGCGGTGAACTCCATGATCGGCGCCCAATCGGATTCGATCGGAGGGGGCGCGGGAGGTTCGGAGTCCGGCGAGGAGTCTGACACCTCGGAGTCACGAGCTTTATGAGGGACAAAGTCAGTCTTTGGCTCTATCTCCGTAGAGGTTGCAGCCCCCGAGGCGGTGTCTAGCCATCCGTCCTCGATCTGCGCAGCCGGCTCCAAATTGAAGATCGAAGCGGGTTCGAGTGCGGCCTCCAGGGTACTGTCCGGCTGCAAAGCTAAATCATGCTCGTCGTGACAGTGCGACACGCTCGGCTGTGGCTCAAATCCATCGAGGATCAAGTCCCCGCGGATGTCAGTCGTGCAGTTCAAACTTCCAAATCTGACCTGATGGCCAGGGGCGTAGCTTTCGAGCTGCTCCAGACGGCCAAGCGAATTGGCCCGTAGCGCGAAGCCGCCGAATACGAAGATCTATCCAGGGAGAAAGGTCTCACCCTGGACTGCGTCGTTGATGATGGTCGAAGAATCCATCGAGCCTATCGGTGACGGCACAGAGGAACTCTCACTGAAAGCACCAATGTCGGTGTCAAAACCGGCGGATCTCGGGTAGGGGGTCCCGAACTGTGTGTCTAGGCGGATGGTAATAGGAGACAAGGGAC
This sequence comes from Triticum aestivum, assembly GCF_018294505.1. Lineage (NCBI taxonomy): Eukaryota > Viridiplantae > Streptophyta > Magnoliopsida > Poales > Poaceae > Triticum > Triticum aestivum. The sequence goes on from NC_057807.1 coordinate 60,368,634, forward strand.
ACGATGTTTTACCCAGGTTCGGGCCCTCTTGATGGAGGTAAAACCCTACGTCCTGCTTGATTAATATTGATGATGTGTGTTACAAGAGTAGATCTACCACGAGATCAAGGAGGCTAAACCCTAGAAGCTAGCATATGGTATGATTGTTGTTCGTCCTATGGACTAAAGCCATCCGGTTTATATAGACACCGGAGAGGGCTAGGGTTACACAGAGTCGGTTACAATGGTAGGAAATCTACATATCCGTATCGCCAAGCTTGCCTTCCACGCCAAGGAAAGTCCCATCCGGACACGGGACGAAGTCTTCAATCTTGTATCTTCATAGTCTTGGAGTCCGGCCGATGATGATAGTTCGGCTATCCGGACACCCCCTAGTCCGGAACTCCCTCAAGCACCTTGAGGCCAAAGTGAGTGTTGACAGCGCGAGATTTCACTCTCTCATCGATTTGTTCATACCAACCATCGACAGCGAGCAGGGCATATGCTACACCCAACCTGAGAAACTTCCAAGTAAGACACCGATTGGCCGTCTACTTGCACAAACATATTCCTTTGTTTATAGCTCTATTTTTCTTTTTAGACGTAGACCTGGTGAAACAATTACAATTTGATAGTTAATAAAAAGTGAAACAAGTGACTGCAACATGCCAAAGATGTTATGAAAATGCCACCTAGGTACACTAAAACCTGTATTCCACAATACTGCAGGTATCACACTGAGTGGCCTAAGGAAGCATTTCTTCCAGCGCAATTCCAGGGCGTTCAAAAGGGGCACTTGGACGCATCGCAAGATACAGTCGGAGTGCGGCACACACGCGATGTGGCACAAGACCGGCAATACCTTGCCTGTGATGGTCAACGGCCGGCAGACGGGCAGCAAAAAAGGTTCTGGTGCTGCACACCAACAAGAACTTCGACCAGCAGAGGACCAACTGGGTGATGCACCAGTACCACATCAGGGACCTGGAGCAAGAGAAGGAGCGGGAGCTGGTCCTCTGCAAGATTTTCTACCACTAGGGCCAGGAGTAGTTTGGTATTAATAGTTGTACTACCTTGTCATCCGCAAGTTGGTATTGTTGTTAACGATCTTTTGGTATGAACTTGCATTTGCTTCCAACCATCATGCCGAGGGTTGACGTGGATATAAAGTTGAATCATTTGTTTCGAAACGAATTCTCAGGCACCTGATTTTTATTTGATGGGTAGCATAAGCACCCGCCGTTCGAATTCCCAGTTCTGCAGTTTTTTTGAAACAAGTGCATGCACTTATTATCACGATAAAAAAACAATATCCGTGCTACGTCCTAGTTATCAGTTTGTGCTTGCAGAATTCTCTCATTTATTGAGCACGTATATTGTTTTTTCAGGTCGAGCAAGTTTCAACTGGGCTGTAGACTGACCAGGGTTGGTTTTGTTTTTAACAGGCCCAGCCCATGACGACAATGGGGCATAATGATCCAACAGGTATCTACTGGCCTCTGGCCCGCCAGTGTTAGTTATATTTTGTCTTACAACATCCGCAGGCAGTTTTGTTACTAAATCAAACACACAGCCCAGTTCTATTTTCCTCTTGAAACGCATGTCCTACATCCATTTTCTAATCTCTACCTATAGTTTTACTAGTTCATATACACGTATCATTATATTGAAAACACATAAAATTCCCTTTTCATATTTACATCCTTATTTTTGTTGTTTTTTCCCACCCAGCGCTGATTTTTTACCACTGGTTTTCCCTTAAACCAACTCAATTGTCCCACGTCTTATTTGCTTACAAAAACAAAACAATTTTTTTTTGGAAAATCAATAAGTTCTTAAAAAATGTTTATCATTTCGGGATTACAACAGTTTGGACTCCACCGAAATATGCAAAATAAGGTTGAACTTTTTGACCGTGGTCCTGGGCAGAAAATGGGCTGTAATAAATTACTTAAGAATTAGCAAATGGGCTACAAATTATAAAAAAATAGCAAATGGGCTGCAAATTGTAAAAAATAGCAAATGGGCTTTATGTTGTCTGCCACAGATTTGGAGGCTGACTTGTGGGCCTACTAAGTTCATGCGTACACAAGGTTTCTTAAAAAAGAAACTTAGTCAACCATCGACTCTACCAGCGTCAGACCGTTAGATGTCAATCTAACGGCAATTGTGCTTCTTCAGTCTCTGATCTTCCTGCCCCAGCCGCCCAAACCAGCACCGTGAGAACCGCCTGCTCCCGCCTCCGGTGGCCGGCAGTGCTGTCGGGCTGGCCTCACGGCCACATCATACTCGCATCCCTGGCCAGTATATCCCTCTACTCATCCACACCTCCTGTTATTTTCCGGCGACGGCAGCCAAACCAGTCAACCCTCGTACTCTCCATAGCGTGGGCAGCCACTGCCGTGTCTTCGTCGGCTCCCTGTCGTTCCCTTCGTAGGCCTCGCCGTCGTCCACCACCCTGGTGCTCTCGGCGCGGCGTGGTCAACGATGTCCATCCAACAGCTATAGTGCTTCTTCAACCTCTGGTCTTCTTGCCCCAGCCGCCCAAAGCAGCGTCGGTCGTGCCGCATGCTCCTATCTCCCGTGGACGGCTGTGCTGCTGCGGAGGCCTCACCGTCCCCATACTACTCCCACCGTTGGCCAGGCCATCCCTCCACTCACCCACTCCCCTTGTTATTCTGTGGTGACGACAGCCTCACACCGCAGCCGAACCAGTGAACCCTCGTACTCCTCTCCGCGTGGGCATCCACTGCCGCGTCTTCCCTGGCTCCGCGTCGTCCCCTTCCTAGGCCTCGCCGTCATCCACCGCCCTGGTAGTCTCGGCGTGGCATGTTCAATGTGGTCAACGACCGACTTCCATCGGAAGAGTACTGTACATGGAGAGGCTGACAGCTGGGTCCACGGCAGCCGCAAGGAAGTGCCTCCTTATTACGTGCAAAATAATTATTCCTCCACCTGACAACAGGGACCGACCAGACGGGCCACCAGTATATCGCGGAAAAAACGTTTCCCCCTTGACTGCTGGGACCCACCGGACGAGCCACCGTATTTCGCGAAAAAACGTTTGCCCCTGACTGCTGGGACCCACCGGACTGGACCATCGTATTTCGCGAAAAAAACATTCCCCCCGTTGTCAGCTCGGACCCATCGGAAGTGCCTCCTTATTACGCACAGAAAAATGAATACTCCCCTGCTAGCTGGGACCCGCCATGGTGGGAGGCTGACTTGTGGGCCTACTAAGTTGACGGGGACAGAGGGCTTTGTTAACTTAGTCAATATGAACTATTCTAGCTCCATTGACCATACGATGTCCATCCAACGGCCGTCGTGCTTCGTCAATCTCTGCTCTTCCTGCTCCAGCCGCTCAAACAAGCGCCGACGGGAAAGCCTGCTCCCTCCTCCCCGCGGACAGCTGTGCTGCCGCGCAGGCCTCACCACCCCACCGTACTCCCATCGCTGGCCTAGCCATCCCTCTACTCACCCACACGGCCACACCTGCTGTTATTCTCCGGCAAGGGCAGACGAACCAGTAAACCCTCGTACAGTCGTACTCCCCTCAGCGTGGGAAACAACTGCCGAGTCTTCCCTGCCTCCGTGTCGTTCCCTTCTTAGGCCTCGCCGTCGTCCACCACCCTAGTGCTCTCGGAGCGGCGTGGTCAACATGGTCAAGGAACGGCTTCCATCGGACGTGGACTATATGTGGAGATGCTGACAGCTGGGTCCACGGCCACAACAAGGAAGCGCCTCGTTATTACACGCAAAATAATTATTCCTCCACCTGACATCTGGGACCCACCGGAAGGGCCTCTGTATTTCGCGAAAAAAGTGCCCCCAGCTGACATGTCGTACCCACCAGCTATCTTCGCACGCAAGGAACTGCCTCCTTATTACGCACAAAAAAATGAATACTCCCCCTGCCAGCTGGAACCCAGCATAGTGGGAGGCTGACTTGTGGGCCTACCAAGTTGATGGGGATGGAGGGCTTTGTCAACTTAGTTAATATGAATGATTCTAGCTCCTGTTACCGTACGATGTTCATCCAACGGCCGTAGTGCTTCTTCAACCTCTGGTCTTCTTGCTCCAGCCGCCCAAACCAGCGCCGGTCATGCCACATGCTCCTGCCTCCCGTGGCCGGTTGTGATGCCGCGGAGGCCTCACCGCCCCCTACTACTCCCACCGCTGTCCAGGCCATCCCTCTACTCACGCACACACCCTGTTATTCTGCGGTGACAGCAGCCTCACACCGCAGCCGAACCAGTGAATCCTCGCACTCCTCTTCGCGTGGGCATCCACGGCTGCATCTTCCCCGGCTCCGAGTCGTCCCCTTCCTAGGCGTCACCGTCGTCCACCGCCGTGGTGCTCTCGGCGCGGCGTGGTCAACATGGTCAAGGAACGACTTCCATCGGACGTGGACTGTACGTGGAGAGGCTGACAGCTGGGTCCATGGCCGCCGCAAGGAAGTGCCTCCTTATTACGCACAAAATAATGATTCCTCCACCTGACAGCAGGGACCCACCGGACGGGCCACCATATTTCGTGAAAAAATGATTTGCCCCCCTGACTGCTGGGACCCACCAGCTACATCTTCGCACGCAAGGAAGTGTGTCCGGGTAAAAAAACGATTCACCCCCCTGACTGCTGGGACCCACCAGCTACATCTTCGCACGCAAGGAAGTGCCTGACAGTCGGGACCCACCTGGTCGAAGCGTACGTAGCATTGTCATTCTGGTCGCGAACGTGTACGTACATACTGGTCGATGTAGAGGCGCGCACCTGTCGTAGATGTAGAGGCACGCACGTGTCGTAGTAGAGGCGCGCACGTAGCATGTACACGGACGTACAACGGCGAGGGTGCAAGAAAGAAAATATAGCCACATACGTACATACGGGCAGGGTCTCTAACACCTATCACGCATACGTACATGGCTGGGTCGGAACGGAGAAACATCGTCGTCGTCGTGTTCATGGGGAGCCAACCGGCTCGGTCAGAATGGTATGCGTGGTCGTGTTCATCGGGAGGGCTTGGACGGAACAAGCGATGGAAACGAGGCTGGTGTACCGCACAATGGAGGAAACGACCTTGTGTTCGACCGGCCACGTTCGAAACAGGGTCCTCTTGATCGGGAGGGGCCTGGCGTACCGCAAAACGGAGGAAACGGGGGTCTTGTTAATCGGGAGGGGTGTGGCGTACCGCAAAACGGATGAAATGGACTTGTGATGGAGCGCTACGGTCGAAACGGGGGTCCTGTTCATCGGGAGGGGTGTGGCGTGCCGCAAAATGAACGAAACAGACTTGTGTTGGAGCGCTACAGTCGAAACCGGGGGGGGGGAGGGGTGTGGCGTACCGCAAAACGGGACTCCACATGATACTGTTCATCTCCACCGTCGACCTCCTCCAGCCTCCACGGGCTACCGTCGACCTCCTCCAGCCTCCACGGGCTCCTGTTCATCCAGCCTCCACCGCGCACTACTCCACCGGCTACTGTTCAACCACCCCTCCACATGCACCCCTCCACCGTCTACTGTCCATCCAACCCTCCACACCACGGGGTCCTATTCAACCACCCCTCCACGGCCACCCCTCCACCGTCTACTGTTCATCCAGCCCTCCACACAACGGGTTCCTGTTCATCCAGAGGCAACGCCACCGCTCACTGTTCATCCAACCCCCCCCCCCCCCCCGCAACGCTCACTGTTCATCCAATCGATCGACTTCAGTTAGTAGGAGTAGCGAAGGAATCGCTCCATCGGGTTCAGTTAACAGCCATCGATCGATCCGTCGGGTTCAGTAACGCGTAGCCTGCAGTGCAATCGCTCGGGTTTAGTTAGAGCCCAACGCCTCACTCGGCTTCAGTTAGAGCCAACGCCTCGCACACACGTGCGTACATACGAGAGAAATGCGCATCGCTCCACCCCCGACCTCCCACCGTAACCGACAACTCCCCGAAATTTTCCTCCCCCTCGCTTCTACCACCGTTTTTTCCATCATGGACGGCCCAAAGAATGTCCTGCAGCTGCGTCTCCGGCCCGCCCAGGACGAAAAACCCATTTTCTGTCATGATTTTTTGTCATAGAAGTAGGAGCCCACCACATCTATGATGATACCGGGTTTTGTCACAATTATCGTCATAGAAGTGTCATATGTATGACAGAAAAATTTTTTGTTTGGCCCAAAATGTCACGGATGTGTCTTTTTTTTGTAGTGTAAGTTTGTCTTATCTTGTGATGAATGCCAAAGGATTGGTAATATTAGTAGACGTCAAGAAATGCCTATGAATTATTCTCTTGTTATTGAACCGTTTGATGTTTGGGGCTTTGATTATATGGGACATTTTCCTGCCTCTAATGTTTATACACATATTTTAGTTGCTGTTGATTATGTTACTAAGTTGGTAGAAGCTATTCCAACTAGTAGTGCTAATCATAACACTTCTATTAAAATGCTTAAAGAAGTTATTTTTCCGAGTTTTGGAGTCCCTAGATATCTTATGACTGATGGTGGCTCACATTTTATTCATGGTGCCTTCCGTAAGATGCTTGCTAAGTATGATGTCAATCATAGAATCACATCTCCTTATCATCCGCAGTCTAGTGGTCAAGTAGAGTTGAGCAATAGAGAGCTCAAATTAATTTTGCAAAAGACTGTTAATAGATCTTGAAAGAATTGGTCCAAAAAACTTGATGATGCATTATGGGCCTATAGAACTGCATACAAAAATCCTATGGGTATGTCTCCATATAAGATGGTTTATGGAATAGCATGTCATTTACCTCTTGAACTTGAACATAAAGCATATTGGGCTATTAAAGAGCTCAATTATGACTTCAAACTTGCCGGTGAGAAGAGGTTGTTTGATATTAGCTCACTTGATGAATGGAGAGCCCAAGATTATGAGAATGCCAAGCTATTCAAAGAAAAAGTTAAACGCTGGCATGATAAAAGGATACAAAAGCGTGAGTTTAACGTAGGAGATTATGTGTTATTATTCAACTCTCGTTTAAGGTTTTTTGTAGGAAATCTTCTCTCTAAATGGGAAGGCCCCTACGTTATCGAGGAGGTCTATCGTTCTGGTGCCATAAAGATCAACAACTTCGAAGGCACAAGTCCGAGGGTGGTAAACGGTCAAAGAATTAAACATTATATTTCAGGTAATCCTATTAATGTTGAAACTAATATTATTGAAACCGTAACCGTGGAGGAATAGATAAGGGACACTTTCCAGAACGTTTCAGACTCCGAAAAGGAATAGGTATGTGGTACGGTAAGTAAATCGACTCCAAAACAACTCCAATGGCAATTTTTATTAGTTTTGGATTATTTAAGAATTTTAGGAAGAAAGAAGAAGTGCGAAAGGGGCACAAAGACTCCACGAGGGCGGAGGGCGCGCCCACCCTTACTGGGCACGCCCCCTGTCTCGTGGGCACCTCGTGTGCCTCCCGGACTCCGTTTTCTTGCACGTTACGTATTTTCGTCGGTAAAAATTCGTTATATATACTCCCGAAGGTTTTGACCACCGTATCACGCAAATATCCTCTGTTTTCGTTTCAAGCTGTTTCTGTTTCAGATCTAGAGCATCATGACATCTCCAAGTGCTCCCAAGGACAAGTTTTTCGAGAGGGTTATCAACCCCTATCTCATGGGATGCGTGAGGGGGTGCTGCACATCCGTGATGTGGAGGGACCAAGGCGTATCGGAAGCGTGGAGACAAAACTCGAAGCTGTGGAGCAGCAATTCTTCAAGTGCCAAGGGATGGTGGAGCGTGGACTCAACGCCAACCAGATGAGGATCAGGGAGTTCACCAACAACCACAAGCTAGATGCCAAAGTCATTGGGGAAACCATCTTCAAGCTTCAAGATAAAATCGAGCACCTCCAAGCCCAGATCTATGACCTGCAAAACCAGAACTGTGAGTATGAATATAGATTCAAAAGGATGAGTTTGGCTGCAGATTTAAGGATCCCGGAGACTCGATCATCCTTCTTCGATGGTGAGCCTATGCCTTGGAAGACGGACGACAAGCCTACATCATCAACAACTCCTACTTCACCACCTCAGAGGACATAATCACATGGGTATGGGCACTCCCCTTGGCAACTGCCAAGAATGGGGGAGGTGCCCCGGTATCGTATCACCATCATATTCCTATCTTTACCATTTTATTTAGTTCGATCCTTTGATATCAAGTAGTAGATTGAAGTTTTGATCTAGTAGATTGAAGTTTTGATATCAAGTAGTTTTGAGTTTTGCTTTGTGATCTATTTTTGTAATCGAGTCCGTGAGCTATCTATAATAAAGTTTAGTGTTGAGTCAAGGGCTTTGCTATGTTGCTATGATCTTGAGAAAGTAGAAAGAATTAAAGAGTTCCTATTGATCTTATGGTTAGTGATAACTTCACATATAGAAAGTATGAGGCATGAAAATTGTTGAGAGTTGATAAACGTAGTTTTGGTCATCGTTGCAATTAATAGGAAGTGATAAGGAAAGAGAGGTTCACATATAAATATACTATCTTGGACATCTTTTATGATTGTGAGCACTCACTAAGTATGACATGCAAAAAGAGTTGACGTTGGACAAGGAAGATAACGTAATGGTTTATGTTTTCTCACATCTCAGTTAAAGTATATTGTTATTGACCTTCCAAACATGTTGAGCTTGCCTTTCCCCCTCATGCTAGCCGAATTCCTAGCACTAAGTAGAGATACTACCTGTGCTTCCAAATACCCATAAACCCAGTTTTGCCATGAGAGTGCACCATATCTACCTATGGATTGAGTAAGATCCTTCAAGTAAGTTGTCATTGGTGCAAGCAATAAAAATTGCTCTCTAAATATGCATGACTTATTAGTGCGGAGAAAATAAGCTTTATACGATCTTGTTATGGAAGCAATAAAAGCGGCGGACTGCATAATAAAGGTCCATACACAAGTGGCAATATAAAGTGATGTTCTTTCGTACTAAGATTTTGTGTATCCAACCCTAAAAGCGCATGAAAACCTCTGCTTCCCTCTGCGAAGGGCCTATCTTTTACGTTATGTTCTTACTTTTTGTTTTTATTTTATACTTGAGTCAAGGTGATCTTCACCTTTGCCTTTTTCATTTTATCCTTTGGCAAGCTCCTCGTGTTAGAAAGGTCATCATATATATCCAATTGGATGCTTGTTAGCATAGACTATTATTGTTGACATCACCGGAAGGTGAATACGTTGGGAGGCAACACAATAAGCCCCTATCTTTCTCATTGTCCGGCTGAAAATCTATAACAACAAGTATTGTGTGAGTGTTAGCAATTATAGAAGACTATATGATAGTTGATTATGTGGATTTGCTGAAAAACTCTATTGTTGACTCTTTCTGATGTTATGATAAATTGTGATTGTTCCAATGACTAAGATTATAGTTTGTTAGTTCTCAATTAAGTTTTTGAACCATACTTGATATTGTGAATGGATTGTTACTTGAGCATAAGAAATCATATGATGGAATTTATATATGTTGCTGTTATAAGAATGATCATGATCATGATGCCCTCATGTCCGTATTTTATTTTTATCGACGCCTCTATCTCTAAACATGTGGACATATTTTTCGATATCGGCTTCCGCTTGAGGACAAGCAAGGTCTAAGCTTGGGGGAGTTGATACGTCCATTTTGCATCATGCTTTTATATCAATATTTATTGCATTATGGGCTGTTATTACACTTTATATCTCAATACTTATGGCTATTCTCTCTTATTTTACTAGGTTTACCATGAAGAGGGGGAATGCTGGTAGCTGGAATTCTAGCTGGAAAGAGCAAATATTGGAAACCTATTTTGCACTGCTCCAAAAGTCCTGAAACTCCACGAAACATATTTTTGGATTTATTAAGAATTATTGAGCGAAAGAAGTACATTAGGGGGCCCACACCCTGGCCAGGAGGGTGGGGGGCGCGCCCCCTCCTACTGGGCGCGCCCCCTGTCTCCTGGGCCCCCTGGTGGCCCTCCGGTGTCCATCTTCCGCTATATGAAGTCTTTTACCCTGGAAAAAATCGTGGGCAAGCTTACGGGATGAAACTCCACCGCCACGAGGCGGAACCTTGGCGGAACCAATCTAGGGCTCTGGCAGAGTTGTTCTACTGGGGACACTTCCCTCTGGGAGGGGGAAATCATCACCAACGTCATCACCAACGATCCTCTCATCGGGAGGGGGTCAATCTCCATCAACATCTTCACCAACACCATCTCCTCTCAAACCCTAGTTCATCTCTTGTATCCAAAACCACAAATTGGTACTTGTGGGTTGCTAGTAGTGTTGATTACTCCTTGTAGTTGATACTTATTGGTTTACTTGGTGGAACATCATATGTTCAGATCCTTAATGCATATTATTACACCTCTGATTATGAACATGAATATGCTTTGTGAGTAGTTATGTTTGTTCCTGAGGACATGGATGAAGTCTTGCTATTAGTAGTCATGTGAATTTGGTATTCGTTCGATATTTTGATGGGATGTATGTTGTCTTCTCCTATAGTGGTGTCATGTGAACATCGACTACATGACACTTCACCATTATTTGGGCCTAGAGGAAGGCATAGGGAAGTAATAAGTAGATGATGGGTTGCTAGAGTGACAGAATCTTAAACCCTAGTTTATGTGTTGCTTCGTTAGGGGCTGATTTGGATCCATATGTTTCATTCTATGGTTAGGTTTACCTTAATACTTTTGTTGTTCTTGCGGATGCTTGCAATAGGGTTTAATCATAAGTGGGATGCTTGTCCAAGTAAGGGCAGTACCCAAGCACCGGTCCACCCACATATCAAATTATCAAAGTACCGAACGCGAACCATATGAACGTGATGAAAACTAGCTTGACGATAATTCCCATGTGTCCTCGGGAGCTCCTTTCTCATTATTAGAAATTGTCCAGGCTTATCCTTTGCTACATAAAGGATTGGGCCACCTTGATGCACTTTATTTACTTTGTTTACTTGTTACTTGTTACTATTTATCTTATCAAAAAACTATTTATCACATACAATTTCAGTGCTTGGAGAAAACCTTACTGAAAACCGCTTATCATTTCCTTCTGCTCCTCGTTGGGTTCGACACTCTTACTTATAGAAAGGACTACGATAGATCCCCTACACTTATGGGTCATCATTAAGTCACTGAAGCTTCTGTTTGGCTCAGCCGGACATAGGTGGGTAGCTTCGGTTAATTAATTATACCTCTAGCACACCCCTTTTTAGTTGAAGAATGTATGAAATGTAATGAAATCTGGCATGTTTATATGAAATCCGACCGTGTGATTGAATTTATTTTGATTAGTTCAAATTCTTGTATCACTGGCATTGGATGAACATGCAAAACAATACGTACTAGCATTATTCCCAGGGTGATCATCTCGTTTGCAGTAGTTTCACATGTACTCCCTTCGGTCCTTTCTAGTCTGCATACAAGTTTTGTTTGCAGTCAAAGTATCTCTACTTTGACCAATCTTATAGAAAAAAGTATGCACTTTCACAATGTGCGAAGTAAAAAGGAACAGAAGGAGTACAAAGAGTTTTAGTAGCTTTTTAGCGTTCCTGTACATTGCAATCAAACACACATGCCTGGCAATTCATAGAGAACATTCAAAACAATCGATGATTATGCATCTCAGCGATTCACATGTCAGAGCCAATATTTACTTCATAACTAAAGAATAAAGAAAAAAATGATCGACGCTGCTGACAGCAAAGGGCGTCCCATTCAAAAATATCAAACGCATGTCTTCTTGCTAAAATCAATGAGCAAAATTTGACAAGGTTGTCCCATTCCAAAAGATCAAATGCCTAAGATTGTGGAATGGGCAGGGTTTGCCATCAGTTCGGACATTGACATGGCACCTCGTGCTAAATAAACCATCTGTTCTTTTTGTGCAGTTCCACGAAAATCAACCAAAGATGCGCGTAGCTTGTATGATTTCTCCCTTATATGTTGCAACTCCTTGAACTTATCGGCACCTCTTTTCTTGTGGTGGAAATGAATGATTCAATGTATTCATGAACATTTTGTGCAGTTCCCATTGAAATCAAGCTAAGCACCCCTGTTAGCACAAATACAAACAACACTATGAATTGACAGTTTAAACAGGCACCTACATGGTCCATGTAGAGCACACTTTTAGAAAAATGGAACTCACCGGAGAGAATCCTAGAACAACATTGTACTCGCGCATCACAACAAGAAAATGGATATTTGTCAGTCCTTCTGAGCTGAAGTTAGTTTGGTCTTATGGGGAGTAATTTAACCATCCTTCAACTGCTCCTTCTGATGAGAAGATAGACAGGGCTTCTTCATCCTGGCATAATCGGAACTAGTCAGTTCACATACTCCATATTCTTCTTCAGAGGATGATGATCCTGTTGTGCAAAGACAAGAGGTCAACTAAATGCTAGCATCCCTATTTTCTCGAAAAAAAGGAAAGGAAATATTTAAAACATCACAGATGAAGCACCTCTCCATGACAATACCACTTTTTCATGACAGTATCTAAATAGTAGCACAACGTCAATAGAGATGACAAGCTCAATCATATGGATGAAATCAGTGGGCGAGTACCAACCTTTGTAAGGAGGCTTATTGTGTAGAGCATACAAATGAAGCACTTCTCCGAAACCATCTGTTGCTATCTACTATGGTGGCCATGCTTACTATATTCTCCTTGATTAGTTTAATGTTTCCAACATCTTCTTGTGCAGTTCCACTAAAATATATGGTATCTTCAAAAGAAGATCCCTGTTTGCACAAGTAGAGATCATTACGTATTACATTAAGAGTGGCATCAAATCAGTGGCAAAACAATTGCTCGTTCCAGCCATAACAATAAATTAAGATGCAAAACTATGTCATTACTTGTGTCATCACAGTTCCAGTGCTTCATTACAGCACCGGGAATTGATTTTTGTTTTTCTTCCGCTTGTTCTTCCCCTTCATCACTTGGTTCAATAACGGACAAGCTTCGCCTTCAAAGTAAGATTTGGCATTCCAATTAGGGAGCACAAGTATAGCACTAAACAATGACATTAATTTTCTGATGAAAGTGGCAAAATACAGGCCAACAGTTGTGAAATATCCTTATCTTACCTCAATGGGATATTACGGTGCACATACAGATTGGAAGTCTTGTCTCCATTTGTGCAGTTCACTAAAATCAAGCAACATTACTGTACAAGTAGCACAACATATGAAAGCACACTGCAGAATCATGTGAAAGAAGGCTAGTGCTGACCTCTCATGACGCGGAATTCAAACAACTCACAAGAAGAAGATATGAACCAAATTCGCCAACACGGATAGGAAGTAAGATATCCTCTTGTGCAGTTCCACTAAGATCAAGCAATCAAGCAACGTTGTCGGTGTGGCATTTTGGTTGATCTGCACAAAACACTCTTAAAACAAGAGTGTTTTGTGTAGTGCGACAAAAGGTCACAATGGCAACAAGGTGAAGTAGATAACCTGTTTACATAGAGGTGCAAAGGAAACAACTAGTGGTTAATAATGGTGGATGACACAGAAGCCAACAAAAAGTAGCATCTACCTTATCTAAATGGGAAAGAAAGCAAGACAGTAGCATTTCTCAAATGGTGGCATTGATTAATATTAACAAAGAGATTATATTAACAATAAAATTCGTTAAACATGTAATTTGCTTTTAACTGTGGCCTTGCATCAATTTTCCAGCGGCATTATTAGAGGGTGTTTGTTTACAGGGACATTTTGGTTTAGGGACTAAAAAAACTTCATGTCAGTCCCATCTTGTCAGGACCCCGACTCGATGCCACATAGATCTAGCATGTAACACCTCATATCACTTTGCGGCCTCACGCACGGTATTCCCACGGGTGTCGCCTTACCTTTACCCGGGACCGTTTGCGCCTTTTGGCACACGTATATGATAGTGTCGCTAGCATCCATATGATAAGGAGCCCGGGCTGACATGGCTAGTCGTAAACCCAAAGTGGCACAGACTTACAGGGACAGGCATCCATGACCCAGCATCGAACGTGTCGGTCATCAGCGAATGGATCCAGGCTGTAGCACTGGGCTAGCAGGACTCCGGTAAACCGGGCTGTAGCGGGCTAACAGGACTCCGGTATTCAACGCGTGACATTTCCCCGAAGGGACAGACACAGGAACGAAGAAGGACACATGCCGGCCAGCCTAAGTGTTCCGGAGCAGTAGCAAGCTACCATGGCTCAGTGGAAACACTAGGAGACATTTCCCGGTAAGAGAGGCTACTAAAGATAAACAACTAGATGGTCAGATCCCACACATACCAAGCATTTCAATAACATACACACAATATGCTCGATATGTGCAATACAACATGGCATCACAAAATGACTCTACGACTCAAGTAGTTATTCAATAGGCTCCGAGGAGCGAGATATTACAAACATGGGTCTCACGACCCAACAATCAGAGCATACAAGTCAAAGCACAAGCGGAAGCTATCATGTCTGAGTACAGACATCTATAAATGAAAAAGGCTGAGAAGCCTGACTATCTATCAGATCCTGCCGAGGGCACAAGATCGTAGCTGAGGTATCAAGCTAAACGTCGAAGTCCAAGCGGAACTACTAGTGAGACTGAAGTCTCTCTGCAAAACATAAAATAGGCAAACGTGAGTACAAATGTACCCAGCAAGACTTACATCAGATCTATCTACATATGCATCATTATCAACAAAGGGGATGGTGGAGTTTGACTGCAGCAAGCCAGCTTTGACTCGGTGGCTATCCTAAACTACGACTGCAAGCAACTCTTTTGAGGTGGCGCACACGAGTCCACATATTCACCATATCAATACACCACTATGGATCCGCTCCCGTCTCCCTACGAGAACGCCATCCATAGCACTCACGCTTATCTTGCGTATTTTAGAGTATCCACTTTCACTTGTCTATGAACTGATATAAGCAACCCAGAGGTCCTTTTCCGTGGACACGGCTATTCGAATAGATGATGATAACCCTGCAGGGGTGTACTTCTTCATACATGTTTCCACCACTTAGCGTCTGCACACGACATGTGCTCGGCAGACTTCAAGCGAAAGCCGACGTGGGTGTAGACCACGACCTACCTAAACACTCAAGTCTCTAGTCCAGGTTTATCGCCTATTCAGGTTCCATCCGCAGGGAGTCCGGCCGAGGTTTCCCATACGGCCCCGAACGATGTGAACAGGGTTCCCGAGATACCTAACGGGTATTCGGTACACCGTGCCACGTACCTACCGCATCACAGCCCACCCTACGGTCAGCGCTGCCACGGCCTCCAGCATAGCTACAAACACCAGAAACTACTTGCAACTCCTGGACAGAGGACAAGGGTGATCAAGAAGTCGAGAGGGGTCCATTGGTTTCAGGGCCCAATGCGTGGTAGTAGCTGAATCATGGATCACAAACACAGAACTCAGTTCCTGAGGACGGCTGCAATGAGACAACCCACCATGTACTCCTACATGGCCTCTCACCGCTACCTTTACCAAATCGTGTTCACACACTTAGCTCACACACAGTAGGACATGTTCACACGCCTCTGATTCATCCCCGATGAATCAGACCTGACTCAACTCTAAGCAGTAGCAGGCATGACAAACAAACATGAATGAGTAGGCACAACAGGGCTCAAACAACTCCTACTCATGCTAGTGGGTTTCATCTATTTACTGTGGCAATGACAGGTCATGCAAAGGATAAAGGGGTTCAGCTACCGCAGCAAGTAACAGATGAATCGGTGTTGTCCTAATGCAGTAAAAGAGAGCAGGAGCGAGAGAGTGGGATTGTATCGGAATGAACAAGGGGGTTTTGCTTGCCTGGCACTTCTGAAGATAACATTGAGTCTTCATCAGTGTCAACGATCACATCATCGGTACGCGTCTATCGAGAGGGGACAAATACCGGCAAATACAGAAAGAACACAATCAATGCAATGCACAATATGATGCATGCTCATGACATGGCAATATGAATGTGTTTTGGGCTAATGCACCTAAAACCAGATTAAATGAAGTTGGTTTGAATACAAGATTCAAATTCAAACTCCATATGTGATTATTTAAATGCCTTTAATTCATTTGCCCTAAACAGTAGTGATAAGTTGTTCTAACATGCATGAAAATGGTACAGATGGATTCCTTGAATTTTTCTGATAATTTTTCATATATAATTTATTTAATTTGGAGTTACGGTTAATTTTCTATGATTTATTGAAGTTTTAGGCATTTTCTGGAATTTCCTGAGTTAAATTAAATCCAGAAATGATTATTGCGTCAGCCTGACATCATCATGACGTCAGCAGGTCAACAGGGCGCCTCCAGGTCAAACCTGACCAGTGGGGTCCACTGGTCAGTGACACTGGGGTTAATCCCGTGTTGACCCGGGCTTTGACCCACTACGGGGCCCACTGTCAGCGGCTGGTGGGGTGGCTAATGGTGGGGATTAGCGCTAACTAAGCCGCCACGTCAGCCTCGCCGGGGTTCGGCCGGCGACGACCAAACCGCGCGGCGGTGCTTCGCCGGAATGGGCTACAGGCGGCGGGAAAGCGCGCGGAGACCACCGGGGCGTAGCCCGTGCTCGTGCGCATCTAGGGGGGCCAACGGGAGGTGCGGGGGTGGCCGGGGTTCGCCGGAATGGAGCCCGAGGCGGCGCCGGAGTTCGGTGAGTGCGGGGCTGGCGCTGTGGTGCACGGGAGGGCGAGTTAGGATAGGCGTTAGACTCCTGGTGGCTTCCTGAGTGCGGTGACACGCTCCGAGACGAGCTCAAGCGGCTGTAGTGACGGCGGTGACGAGGTCAGCGGCGGCCGGAGTTCGGCCGCGGCGGAGCTATGGCCTAGAGCTCGCAAACGCGAGGGGAGAGAGAGGGGTTCTGCACGGGGGCTCACCGCGGAGCTGTAGGGAGGGTTAGTGGGCTCGGGGGCGGCCGGAGTGCAGCGAATCGACGGCGACGACCTCCGGTGGCCGAGGAGGGGAACGGCGACGTGGGCGGCGATGCAGGGCGTCCGGGGCCTCGTGGCTTGGTGGAGAGGAAGACGACGTCGTGGCGGAGCTCGGAAGCGCGTCAGAGAGGAGAGGGGGTGGCTGTGGTCATGGCTACGGCGAGCGGCGCTCCCAGGTGCGTTCGGTGACGAGAGGGAGGGAGAACAGAGGAGGAGGAGGAGGTCCAGAGAGGGAGAGGCGGTCGAGGGGGGTCGAGGCCGGCTCCGTGGCGTCGCGAGGGAGTCGGGGAGGCTGCCACGGCGAAGCAGGAGGTGGCCGGCGCTCTTCGGGCGCGCGCCACGCCTCGCCTCTGCCTACTGGCAGAGGAAGAAGAGGACAAGGGGGAAGGTGGGCTGGGCCGGCTGGGGGGGGAGCTGGGCCGGGCAGGTAAGCAGGTAAGTGGCCCAGGTGGCCTCTTCTCTCTCTTTCTATTTCTGTTTTATATTTCTGTTTTCTATTTTGTTCTGTTTTGTTTTAGTTTAGTAAAATACTAAACCATTTTAATAAATTCTGTAGTTTATTATGTGGTTTGCTAAAATATATACAAAGCCACTCACAAACTTCCAGAATTATTTGGAGTCATATTTAATATATATTAAATATAAATCCAAAGAAAATAGTTATTGGATTAATTCAAATGGCCAAAATAAATATCTCTGTGACTCCAAAAATATTGGTTTAAATTTTACCTCTCACCAATATTTCCATGGAATAACAGGAACATTTTCTTGGACTCATTTGAGAAGATTTAATTGTTGGTTGTTTTTAGAGGTTTCTGAGGCTTTGAAAATTCCTCAATTCAATTTCATTTGAATTTAAACATGATGCTCACATGAGGCTAACCTAGAGCAATGCCTGAAGCTAGGGATGTGACAACTCACCCCCACTAAACAAGAATCTCGTCTCGAGATTCAAGCGTAGGGTAAGGTGAAGGGGAACGCAACTAGTACAATCTTCACGATCCAGGTTGCACTTCAGTTGAACGTTGATTCGAACACCATCTTTGTCTTGTCGTCTTGCTCTGAGAACTCCAGCTAATCATGAAAAGAAGAGGAAAGGGAAACTCTAGAAGGATCGGTCTTCTCGAAGGTCGAACAACTCAGGATTAACTCACGGAATGAGACATAGAACCATCTCTCGGTTGAGACACGAGATACACATCAAGAGAGGGGGGGGGAAGAAAACGGATGACGAAGGTTCACTAGGTAGACAACAATTCCACACCTAAGAAGGTGGTAAACGATTGTCAACGTAGCGAGGAGTTGAGTTGCCATGATACCACGACGAAACATCCTGGAGGAGGGTGATTCGTAGATATCTCCCCTTAAGTGGCAAAAGAATTACCTTTTGATTCAGAGATCATTGAAACTCTTTATACCAACTTAAGGCAAATCATAATCGATCATTTAGAGGGGTTCGATAGAATGGCATACTCAAACTTGGATGATGTGGATTACCTTGTTGAAGACAACGTAATGGATGAATTTTGCTTATCACCGGAAATGGAAGAGACCCATGGTAGAATGGCACATTGGCGGTGCAAGCTGGGAACAAAATGCAAATGCTGGGAATGATTCTGGTAACTGGGGAAGAACCCAACAATAGAGAGTGAATTCACTGTTGAAGTGGTTATAGCATAACCGAGGAAATCTGGGGCAATCCCAGCTAGTGCCGATGATAAGACGTAGCGCTTGTGCGTGCTCTCAAGAACTTGAGCATTTCCACAATCATCACGGTTTTATCAACAACCGCGTCAAGGGTGCTGACAACACAACATACTACCATGATGAATAGCGATGGACGATGCAGATGCGAAGGAGGATAACACTTTCTCAGATTTCACCTTAGCGAGGCCAAGCAAATAAAATCTAGATGATCGACCGAGAGACATTTAGCACTCCGCTTCTAATGTTCTCCTTGATGTGCTAGTATAACCCATTCATAGATATGGTTTGATATCTAAAACATCAAGTAAAAGGTCGGACTTCGGGAACACAAAAATCCATAGGGGCAACTAGGGAGTAAATCCTACGAAATCCCTAGGGGGGGAGTGGCCAACTTCTTCAATCAAGATACTACAATAATAGGTCTTCCGGCTGGGTGTGTTGGCCATGACATCCACTTTATCGGTTATCGCGAGACCAATATTATAGTTCTTGGGAAATGTTCCAAACCATCATATCTGCCTGAGATTCAGATCTGGTTGGTGTCAGGATATTCCAGACTCATCGAGTCTAGGAAGAAAAACGAAAGTTTGCAACACAAATCGACGAGATGACGTTGCGGGATTCTCGGGAGATGAACTACGATAGCAAGCTCCAAAACATGAGCTGGTTCTGCTACAAACATGTGAACACGCTGTCCCAGACAAACATGACCACGTGGTAGTCTTATAATAAAACACTACCGAGTTCTGGTTGGGAACCATAATCGAGGATATGGAAGTCTTGTGCATGACCTAGGATTAGCACATCAACTCCTTTTCCGTGAACAAAACAATCAGTGGCTTGGTGTGCTAGGGTATACATATGGAATGGAGGTTGCAAGTCTCCGAACCACAGAATTCTTCGCACGTGTGCATGACTGATTTAGAATGGTTCCAAGAAAACAACATTGACTTTCTCGAATCCACGGCGGCAACTTGCATCAGATGCACATGAATTAAAGGAAGTCACTACCTTCATCCAAACATATGCTTCATGAGCTAGCATGAACAAATGCTCTCAAAAATTTCCAACACTAGCTTAATGTTCAACAAAATTATGGAGGAGATAAGGATGTTGTCAATGGGCTCAACAACAATTCATCTAGGTTTCCTTTTAAAAGGAATTCCATAGTTAAGTGAACACGGTGATAGCATTGGTCAGACCAAAGATATAATGGTGTATGCTCGAGGAATCAACCACGAGTAAGACAACATTACGAATATCGTTGGTTCTGATTTGATTTGACGATAGCCCACACTCAAATCAAAGGATTGATAAGACAATAGATCCAGCAACTGATCACAGGGACCAATCGATGAAGATATCATCTTTCTTCAACACACACTACACAAGAATATCCCTTTGGAACGAACTAAGTCAGGCAAGCTTTTATCTTCCAACTCTCCAAGTCGTTGTCTAACTTAACCAACTAGCTCAGGAATATCCAACACAGATTCTTGGAGAAGGATGGTTCACAAAAACCAACTTGATCACGAGCTCAACATAGCGGTCAGGTGACAACCTGGTAATACTTCTGAGAAGATATTCAGAGAATCACGAGCCACCGGTATGTTACTAAGCTCGAGAACAATCTTGCTTTTCAGGGCAAGACGATATGATCAATAGAGTAAGAATTTGAAATAATCCTAACTTATCGATCGAGGAGTGAACCAGGAGAATGGACTAGGTAGCACGATCAATCTTAGAATGATGATTCAATAACCAACACACTAAGAATGAAATTATTGTCCTTTAACTACCAAGCAACGAGGTTGCTGGGAGTATTGATTTCACACATCACAATTCATTTGTCGGTATTCCGGTTACGATAACACAGGAACCGAGGAATGAACAGTGATGGCAAGAAGTATCACTGTACCAAGAGTTCATAGGATGGTGTGCAATTCCTATAACAATCTCGATATAAAATATGTAATACTCCAAGGTAGAGCAGAACAAAAGCTGGATTAGCAATTTGATCTGCGGAGCACAACTTCTTTGACCCAATCCTGGATATGGAAGAGGTACTGGAGTTTGTTTCTCCAAGTCATTCAGGACAGAATGGCTTGACGGACCACAAGAGTAATAGGCATCGATAAACGAACGCACGCATACTCTTGACTATCAATTGATAGACGAGGGTCAGAATGCAACTACGGAGAACAACTCAAAGGAACATATAATTTTCTGAGTTGTGGATGCATAGATTAGTATGTCGAACCAAGTTCAACATATTTCTTCCGGATAACCCATGCAGAAAGGTAGAACTGGCAGAGTCACGATTTATGAATGGAGAACTCCTCAAGAGTACTCTAATTGTGATCTTTTGATCCAATAAACATCTGCCATAAGCGGTTCATAGTATTTGGAAGAAGGAAATACCACGGACTTTAAGGACTATCGCAAAGGTTACTAATATCCTAAAGGAACTAGCAAACACTATCAACATGAAGTAAGTAGAGTGAATCTCGGGTTCAAAGCCCAAGGAGTAGAATACCTACTACTAAGTGGCATCACGGGATGCTTTCGAGAATAAAAGCCAGAATCATCACACTGGGGATCACAAAACATTGCTAGATTACTAGGTGACTCCCTAAACACCTAGGGCCATAATAGTATCTCCAACATATATGTCAAGGTAACGGAGTACCTCAACTCACTGATTAGTGTGGTTAATCTGGCCCATGGGAACATTAAAACAGGAAGAAAGGATTTGCAATTGCATCAGACTACTTAGAAACCTGGGATGACTCGGACAGCATAACGGCTGTAAATGCTCAGAAAAGATTTGAGACATTCACAAAAATGGTGACATAACCACTCAGAAGCACAATATCAAGGTCTCGAGATCAATAATTAACATACAGAAGTAGTAGGAACTGAAACGAGGCTTAAGTCCAACAATCTTATAAGCCTACGGATTAGTAACACGTGATCCTGATGGAAAGAAGAGATAGCCTAGTTCTTAATCCCCGCAGGAAAGATAAGATGACTCAGATCAGAAGGCATAAGGTATAAGGAGTAAAAAGAGCCTTACGTTCCATCCCACAATCAATTCCCTTATATAACTAAAGAATTTCTAGACTCAACTTCGACCAGTTTGGCTTGGTAATCCTACAGGCAGTCAAGCTCTGATACCAACACTGTCAGGACCCCGACTCGATGCCACATAGATCTAGCATGTAACACTTCATATCACTTTGCGGCCTCACGCACGGTATTCCCACGGGTGTCGCCTTACCTTTACCCGGGACCGTTTGCGCCTTTTGGCACACGTATATGACAGTGTCGCTAGCATCCATATGATAAGGAGCCCGGGCTGACATGGCTAGCCGTAAACCCAAAGTGGCACAAACTTACAGGGACAGGCATCCATGACCCAGCATCGAACGTGTCGGTCATCAGCGAGTGAATCCAGGCTGTAGCACTGGGCTAGCAGGACTCCGGTGAACCGGGCTGTAGCGGGCTAACAGGACTCTGGTATTCATCGCGTGACATTTCCCCGAAGGGACAGACACAGGAACGAAGAAGGACACATGCCGGCCAGCCTAAGTGTTCCAGAGCAGTAGCAAGCTACCATGGCTCAGCAGTAACACTAGGAGACATTTCCCGGTAAGAGAGGATACTAAAGATAAACAACTAGATAGTCAGATCCCACACATACCAAGCATTTCAATCATACACACAATATGCTCGATATGTGCAAAAACAACGAAGCATCACAACATGACTCTACGACACAAGTACTTATTCAATAGGCTCCGAGGAGCGAGATATTACAAACAGGGGTCTCATGACCCAACATTCAGAGCATACAAATCAAAGCACAAGCGGAAGCTATCATGTCTGGGTACAGACATCTATAAATGAAAAAGGCTGAGAAGCCTGACTATCTACCAATCCTGCCGAGGCACAAGATCGTAGCTGAGGTAACAAGCTAAACGTCGAAGACCACACGGAATTACTAGTGAGACTGAAGTCTCTCTGCAAAACATAAAATAGGCAAACGTGAGTACAAATGTACCCAGCAAGACTTACATCAGAACTATCTACATATGCATCATTATCAACAAAGGGGATGGTGGGGTTTAACTGCAGCAAGCCAGCTTTGACTCGGTGGCTATCCTGAACTACGACTGCAGGTAACTCTTTTGAGGTGGCGCACACGAGTCCACATATTCACCATATCAATACACCACTATGGATCCGCTCCCGTCTCCCTACGAGAACGCCATCCATAGCACTCACGCTTATCTTGCGTATTTTAGAGTATCCACTTTCACTTGTCTATGAACTGATATAAGCAACCCAGAGGTCCTTTTCCGTGGACACGGCTATTCGAATAGATGATGATAACCCTGCAGGGGTGTACTTCTTCATACATGTTTCCACCACTTAGCGTCTGCACACGACATGTGCTCGGCAGACTTCAAGCGAAAGCCGACGTGGGTGTAGACCACGACCTACCTAAACACTCAAGTCTCTAGTCCAGGTTTATCGCCTATTCAGGTTCCATCCGCAGGGAGTCCGGCCGAGGTTTCCCATACGGCCCCGAACGATGTGAACAGGGTTCCCGAGATACCTAACGGGTATTCGGTACACCGTGCCACGTACCTACCGCATCACAGCCCACCCTACGGTCAGCGCTGTCCACGGCCTCCAGTAGGCTACAAACACCAGAAACTACTTGCAACTCCTGGACAGAGAGCTAGGGTGAATAAGAAGTCGAGCGGGGTCATATTTCAGGGCCCAATGTATGGTAGTAGCTGAATCATGGATCACAAACACAGAACTCAGTTCCTGAGGACGGCTACAATGAGACAACCCACCATGTACTCCTACATGGCCTCTCACCGCTACCTTTACCAAATCGTGTTCACACACTTAGCTCACACACAGTAGGACATGTTCACACGCCTCTGATTCATCTCCGATGAATCAGACCTGACTCAACTCTAAGCAGTAGCAGTCATGACAAACAAACATGAATGAGTAGGCACAACAGGGCTCAAACAACTCCTACTCATGCTAATGGGTTTCATCTAATTACTGTGGAATGACAGGTCATGCAGAGGATAAAGGGGTTCAGCTACCGCAGCAAGTAACAGATGAATCGATGTTGTCCTAATGCAGTAAAAGAGAGCAGGAGCGAGAGAGTGGGATTTTATCGGAATGAACAAGGGGGGTTTTGCTTGCCTGGCACTTCTGAAGATAACATTGAGTCGTCATCAGTGTCAACGATCACATCATCGGTACACGTCTATCGAGAGGGGCAAATACCGGCAAATACAGAAAAGACACGATCAATGCAATGCACAATATGATGCATGCTATGACATGGCAATATGAATGTGTTTTGGGCTAATGCACCTAAAACCAGATTAAATGAAGTTGGTTTGAATACAAGATTCAAATTCAAACTCCGTATGTGGTTATTTAAATGTCATTCACTTCATTTGCCCTAAACAGTAGTGATAAGTTGTTCTAACATGCATGAAAATGGTACAGATGGATTCCTTGAATTTTTCTGATGATTTTTCGTATATAATTTATTTAATTTGGAGTTACGGTTAATTTTCTATGATTTATTGAAGTTTTAGGCATTTTCTGGAATTTCAGAGTTAAATTAAATCCAGAAATGATTATGGCGTCAGCCTGACATCATCATGACGTCAGCAGGTCAACAGGGCGCCTCCAGGTCAAACCTGACCAGTGGGGTCCACTGGTCAGTGACACTGGGGTTAATCCCGTGTTGACCCGGGCTTTGACCCACTACGGGGCCCACTGTCAGCGGCTGGTGGGGTGGCTAATGGTGGGGATTAGCGCTAACTAAGCCGCCACGTCAGCCTCGCCGGGGTTCGGCCGGCGACGACCAAACCGCGCGGCGGTGCTTCGCCGGAATGGGCTACAGGCGGCGGGAAAGCGCGCGGAGACCACCGGGGCGTAGCCCATGCTCGTGCGCATCTAGGCGGGCCAACGGGAGGTGCGGGGGTGGCCGGGGTTCGCCGGAATGGAGCCCGAGGCGGCGCCGGAGTTCGGTGAGTGCGGGGCTGGCGCTGTGGTGCACGGGAGGGCGAGTTAGGATAGGCGTTAGACTCCTGGTGGCTTCCTGAGTGCGGTGACACGCTCCGACACGAGCTCAAGCGGCTGTAGTGACGGCGGTGACGAGGTCAGCGGCGGCCGGAGTTCGGCCGCGGCGGAGCTATGGCCTAGAGCTCGCAAACGCGAGGGGAGAGAGAGGGGTTCTGCACGGGGGCTCACCGCGGAGCTGTAGGGAGGGTTAGTGGGCTCGGGGGCGGCCGGAGTGCAGCGAATCGACGGCGACGACCTCCGGTGGCCGAGGAGGGGAACGACGACGTGGGCGGCGATGCAGGGCGTCCGGGGCCTCGTGGCTTGGTGGAGAGGAAGACGACGTCGTGGCGGAGCTCGGAAGCGCGTCAGAGAGGAGAGGGGGTGGCTGTGGTCATGGCTACGGCGAGCGGCGCTCCCAGGTGCGTTCGGTGACGAGAGGGAGGGAGAACAGAGGAGGAGGAGGAGGTCCAGAGAGGGAGAGGCGGTCGAGGGGGGTTGAGGCCGGCTCCGTGGCGTCGCGTGGGAGTCGGGGAGGCTGCCACGGCGAAGCAGGAGGTGGCCGGCGCTCTTCGGGCGCGCGCCACGCCTCGCCTCTGCCTACTGGCAGAGGAAGAAGAGGACAAGGGGGAAGGTGGGCTGGGCCGGCTGGGGGGGGGGAAGCTGGGCCGGGCAGGTAAGCAGGTAAGTGGCCCAGGTGGCCTCTTCTCTCTCTTTCTATTTCTGTTTTATATTTCTGTTTTCTATTTTGTTCTGTTTTGTTTTAGTTTAGTAAAATACTAAACCATTTTAATAAATTCTGTAGTTTATTATGTGGTTTGCTAAAATATATACAAAGCCACTCACAAACTTCCAGAATTATTTGGAGTCATATTTAATATATATTAAATATAAATCCAAAGAAAATAGTTATTGGATTAATTCAAATGGCCAAAATAAATATCTCTGTGACTCCAAAAATATTGGTTTAAATTTTACCTCTCACCAATATTTCCATGGAATAACAGGAACATTTTCTTGGACTCATTTGAGAAGATTTAATTGTTGGTTGTTTTTAGAGGTTTCTGAGGCTTTGAAAATTCCTCAATTCAATTTCATTTGAATTTAAACATGATGCTCACATGAGGCTAACCTAGAGCAATGCCTGAAGCTAGGGATGTGACACATCTAAACCAAATAGGAGGGACTTTTAGGGACTAAAAGTGGGCATTTGGAACTAAAGAAAGAAGACCCAGAGGGAGAGTCTTTTTGGGAGTTTTTCCAATAGTTGCCCCACCACGCATCACACCTTGTCTCTATTAGTTCATTAATAGGGGTAATATGGTCTTTTAGCATGTAATTTAATAATCTCTAGTCCATGTTTAGTCCCTGGAACCAAGCAGGTAGGGACTAGGGAGTTTTTAACCAAACAGGGCCTTAGATTAACAACAGCTAAAGAGTTGCACGGGACAGTGGATGCACCAACACCATGTGCATCTACCGATGTACTGGGGTGATGCACAGTCTGCTGCAACAAAGAACAAACAACCAAGGAGCATATTTGTGTTGGCCCCAGTTTTGTTATCTTTAGACACCTTTCCCTATGTGAGCGTAGCAAATCTAGTCCTGCTCAAACTCTACAGCCTTGTCCCCCAAAACAAAAGATTAGTTCGTTACAGATGTGCGTACTATGTTTGTCATTGTTTTCCCTTTTCGACCAACGTAGGTGCTGGATAGCCAGTCTGTACTAGTACTTCCCCCCTTCCTTTCCTATTTGAACCACGTCCTAGATTTATGCTATACAACTTTCCCCACTACTTTCCCCCATTCCTTTCCTCTTTGAACCACATCTTAGATTCATGCGATACTACTTTCCCCCTTCCTTTCCTTTTTGAACCACGTCCTAGATTCATGCTATACAACTTTTCCCACTACTTTCCCCCATTCCTTTCCTCTTTGAACCACATCCTAGATTCATGGTATACAACTTTCCCCAGTACTTTCCTGTTTGATCCAACACCTAGATTCGAGTGCAGAAGCAGAAACAGCCCACATGCAGATAGAGCAATGCATGTGGAATAAGTAAATTATATCTTAAGGTTATTGGGGTGTGGTTCGGTGCGCGACTGGAGGCCGTTCGTCCCACACTATGTACGACGGCAAAGAAGAAGGGGTGGGAGGCCCTCCCGCGCTGCCACTGGGTGAAAGTGAACAGCTACGCCGGTAGTTGATTCCCTCCCTCGCCGACGGCGACATTGTTAAGCCTCCTTCCCTTCCTGGCAAACATATCATGTCGGCTCTTTGACCAGCAGTGAGGGGAGAGAGAGAGAGGCCAAGTCTTGTTTTGATCTGGAGAGGGTGAGAGAGTGTGAAGAGAGCAACTACAAGCGCTGAGGGTCCAGCGTGTATATATATATATATACTGGAGAGAGAGCAAGATCGTATAGCTCCATATCCATCCATTTTGACCAATCAAAGAATCCTCCTGGCACGAATTATGCTCAAGTGTAGTTATCGAACCCGAGACCTCAAGTTTGATGAGCGAACAGGCTAACCAGCTACAGAACCCTCCCATTATGTTCAACGAGAGGAAAATAACCTTTTATACATTCCTGCATTCATGTGACAAGCATGTCGTGTTTTTTGTGTGTGGGAGTCACTGGGATTTAAATCATAATCGTGTCATGTGGCTTTGGTGGTAAGACTATCCACAGTGGTGCATAAATAATGCAGCATTAGTCACCTTACCTCTCTCCACATAGTACGCTGGGTCCCACCAGTCAGAGGGTGAAACAAACAAATTAATAAGAAAAATTAAAAGCGCCAACGGTGTATCTTACCTCACACATCTCGCTACTGCTCGGGAACACTGTCCAGTTGATCCCTCTATTCGCTCACGTACTATTTTAAGTGAATCCTTATTATAACATGCACACAATTTGGGGCACTTGTATTCGACCTAAGTCAGTGTGCCACCGTATCTCGTAGTACTCCCTCCATCTAGGTGTAATAAGTCACATTAGAAGGTGCAGCGGGACCAAGGTGCAAGCAAATTGGAGGAGAAGGAGAAACTTGACTGGTCATTCCTCCAATCAAAGCCCTGATTTTTTGTCTCTAAACACAACAATTAATCCAAACAACTAAGAGATGCCATTTTAGCTACCATGCAGGGCCACGTATTAACTCACAAGCAAGCTGACTTTGATTTCTTGACTGATCAACATGTAGTTGCGCTCCATGCATTGGGTTTCCGGGGGAGATAACAAGGAAGAGTAAGGAGCGTTTGGTTACATTGCTTAGGCTGGTCATAGTGGTGAGTAAATTGGACTAGCAACATGCTTATGTTACTAGTCTATGTTACTACTACGCGAAGTTTGCCGTCGGAAGCGAGTCGATCTGGTTCTCCTGAGCTAGCAAGGTTTTTCTTGCCCACCCAAGCTAGCTGGCCCAAAAAAGCTAACATATTTTAACAGTTCCAAACGCCTAACCTTGCCCAGCTATGCTATAAGCTGTTCTCGCTAAGGATCCAAACGCTCCCTAAGTAACAACGCTCGCTAGAAACGAGGCCAGGAGGGGATTGAGATGCAGAGTTAATGGACGACGCCTAAACATTTTGGGAATATCTTATTTCTGTAAGATGACTTAACACCTAGACGGAGGGAGTACTACTCCTCAGTCCAGGTTTGATGGCATATTCGTCACCTCTTCTCTTCTTGTACGTACTCCATTTGTATCTCACTTCCCGTGGCTTCGCACTCGCACAATTTTCCTATTCTATGAACCTGTGTGTGCGTGTGCATGTGTGTGTGTGCGCGTTTAACAACATGTGTGTGTTAGAGAGAGCGACAGATCGACCTACTCCTATAGAGAGATGGTGTGTAGTGTACGATTTTAGCCGCGAGAGTCGGTGCATCCTCTTGTTTCCGGGCGTCCGGTAGGGACAGGCGGACAGCTGCCACGCCCGCTCCTAACCAGCCTGGCCCACCCAAAGCCCCTCCATCGCCCGCGCGCGCTTCTCACCCAAAATGGTCAGCGCCGCTCCAAAGAATCGGTGCCGCATTCATGCCCGGGCAGAGCAGACGCGACCTCTCACTGGCGCCTGCGTTGAAGGGAGAAGCGGATTCAAGAGTGATGGTTGCTTCGTCCGTCCAAGTTACTGCTGGGTCTATGTGATTTGATGCCTCATTGGTCATTATCACTGAGGTGGTACGACTGCTGGATGTCCCACGCTTTCGGCGAAAGGAGGTACTACTAGATTACAATATTCTCCATTCTTACAACGGAGGAGTGCAAAGAGCAGTGAAAACACGCATGCTCAGTGATTACATGGCCCACCTCACACTATCACCATATTTTCTAGACACAGTGCGACACCTAACTCTTTACATAGTACTCCCTCCGTTCCTAAATATAAGTCTTTGTAGAGATTCCACTAGGTGGACTACATACGGAACAAAATGAATGAATCTACACTTAAAATGCATCTATATACATCCATATGTCGTGCATGGTGAAATCTCTACAAAGACTTATATTTAGGAATGAAGTACTAGTATAGTACGTATTGTAATTTATCAGCAAGATAGTACAATGCTATGAAGCTTCCAGCTTCTGCTACATGTATCTTGCGTCCAAGGTTGCCTGTTGCAACATTTCATCAAATACAAATGAGACTAACATGCATGCTATTGCATCTCAATGATTGACAGATCATAGCAAATATGTACTCCCTCCATTCCAAAATAAGTGTCTCAACTTTATGCAAAATTTAGTACAAAGTTGTACTACTACTAAAGTTGACACTTATTTTGGAATAGAGGCAGCTAAAGAAAAAAAGGATCCATGCAGTCCCTAGCCCTTGAACCGTAAACCCTAAACAGGCTTTAATTTGCTGGCAATGTTCGAGCTTCCCAAGAAATGAAGTTTGCAACCTTTTGACCATCGGATCATTTTGTGCAGTTTCACCAAAATCGAGATGAGCATCCCTGTGGCAAAGAAATTGAAGAAGCGTGATTAGAATAAGATTATTGGGACTAGTTGATGAGACATAAACTCATCACAAATACAGTACGTATAGCCAGTAGAGGTATGTGCGGGGCAAAGAAGTAGAGAAATATCCACATGGAGTGATGTGGGCAGCTGGAGCACTGATGCAAGCCGGCTGTAAAGGGAGTTGTACCTGAGGGATGTCGGGACGTAGCTCAACCTTGAGGAGGGCGGCGGGAGGCGGAAACTTCCCACGTCACAGCAGTGAGCAAGGGATGAAGGCAACCTCACTGGCTTTGTGAGAGAGAACGGCGGGGACCCCTGATCGGGACGTGGCGACAGTGGGTTTTCGCCATCGGCGACGGCGACCGCATCTACACTAAGCATACACCCCTTCCCCCGGCGGACGTGATCCGCCGGGATGTTAGAGATGTGGCGACAGTCGTTTTGTGCTAGAGAGTGTGAAGAGAGCAACCCCAGCAAGCAACCGTGTAGGCTGGCCCGTCCTGACTATGTATATAGTGGAGCGGTTTCCTTTTCTCTGCATATGAACCTATTATATTGCGTACGTGCCACTAAAAAAATTTATTTATAAATGACGCGGAACCTACTACTCGTTCTCCTACAAACCTTGCACGTGGCATCTCCAAAATATTAACCTTGCGATTGGCTCTTCGCCTATTCGGGAAGTCGAGCAATAATGGTACTGCAGTATATATCGTTCTGGCTATATGAGACCGAATGAATTGCTGCACGTCCACCACGTGGGCGAGGGTCGAGGGGCGAGGGAGAGTGCGTACTATTACGTCCGTTTCAGGGGGTGTTTGTTTCTAGGGACTTTTTAGTGTAGGGACTAGAAAAAGTCCCTCTTAGAGACTTTTTAACCAAACAAGAGGGACTATAGGGACTAAAACTTGCTGTTTGGGACTTAATGAAGAAGACTCTCAAGGAGAGTCTTTTTTGGGACTTTTCCAACAATGCCCCTCCCTGCACCCATTGCCCCGCCGCCCCATGGTGTTGTTTGGTTGTTATTTTTCTGTATACTAGGGGTAACATGGTCATTCAATAACCTCTAGGGAGGGACTAGGGACTTTTGTGTCCCTGAAAACAAACAGGGAGGGACTTTTTAAGGAGTAGGGACTTTTTAGTTGGGACTAGAAAAAGTCCTAGGACTTATGAACCAAACAAGGCCTCAATATGGACTACATACGGAGCAAAATGAGTGAATCTACACTCTAAAATATGTCTATATACATTAGTATTGGGAGTATGTACTAGTAGTTCATATTGAAATCTACTAAAGGACATATATATTCCAAACAATATGATAATCTCTCTAACCAAGGTAGTAGGGACAAGGAGTAAATGGAGGGAGTAGTAAAATTTTCTCCTCGTCCCGCAAGCCACCGCGCGCGTGGGCGAGGGAGCGGGCGTAATGCGTACATTACTACTACTAAGCAAGCTTCACCTCATCCTGCGAGCCACCGCGCCCGTGGGCGGGGGAGACGGCATACTAAGCAAGCTTCTCCTTGTTCTGCGAGTTGACGGGACACATCAAAAGTACACCAGTGTATAGAGCCTTGCCTCTAAGGTAGGCCCCACATGGTTTGCCTCTTTTTTAACATAACGCGTCAAGTCACAATTTGTTTGTTCACCCGTGGTAGACGATCCTCCCTCCACCAAGTGGACAACCAGTACACGTGTCAAATTACCATGTGGGCTGCCTTTTCGTACAGAAATGAGCTCCACCATGTACCCGCGTGGGTGTGGTTGGGAAAGAGACAGGAGTATGTGCGCCGTGCGTGCAGTACTTCTCTTCATGCATGTCCCCCACCTACGTGGGTGTGTGTGAGAGAGATACAAACATAGACAGA
Organism: Triticum aestivum; assembly: GCF_018294505.1. NCBI lineage: Eukaryota > Viridiplantae > Streptophyta > Magnoliopsida > Poales > Poaceae > Triticum > Triticum aestivum. Next base: position 60,400,234 of record NC_057807.1, read on the forward strand.
CTGCGTGTGCGTTCGTGAGTGTTTATTGTTTGGGGGGGGGTTGATTTCGTGAATGTATTTGTGGGAATATGTATCGATTTTGTTTGCAATTTGTGTGAAATGGAGGCCTATCCATATCATATATAGATGGTCGAGCAATCCATGATAAGAGAGGGAGGGGTCATAGATATCGATAGTCGAAGAGAGGATCAAGTGGGTGGGTGCGAGATTGCTGAAGAGAGCCATCAAAATTGTGTGTGTGTGCAAGTCAAAGATATAGGGCGACTGACCTACCAGAATGTCACAGGGCACATGTCAAGTTTTTGTGTGGCAGGGAGACATGACTAGAGCGCTCAATGTATCGGTGTGTATATGTTGGAGGGGGCTGGGGGAGGGGTAGGCAGAGGCCTAACTATAGAGGTAGAACAACTCGTATATGTGTTGAGAAGGAGAGACCCAACTATGTTTTGAGGGAGATCGGTCGACGTCCATACATAACTGAAGGCCGGGAAATAGGATGGAATAGAGAGAGAGAGAGAGAGAGAGAGAGAGAGAGAGAGAGAGAAAGAGGAGAGAGAGAGCGAGGGAGAGGGGTAGAGTGCTAGATGGGTGATGGAGTTGCTTCTCGAAGATTGTGGAAGAGGCCTGAGGGAGTCCTAGATTAGGGGGTATCCGGACAGTCGGACTATATACTTTTGCCGGACTGTTGGACTATGAAGATACAAGATTGAAGAATTCGTCCCGTGTCCGGATGGGACTCTCCTTTGCATGGAAGGAAATCTTGGTGATTCGGATGTTAGATCTCCCTCTCTGTAACCGACTCTGTGTAACCCTAGCCCCCTCCGGTGTCTATATAAACCGGAGGGTTTAGTCTGTAGGACAAGAACAATCATCATAGGCTAGCTTCTAGGGTTTAGCCTCTACGATCTTGTGGTAGATCAAATCTTGTAATACTTATATCATCAAGATCAATCAAGTAGGAAGTAGGGTATTACCTCCATCGAGAGGGCCTGAACCTCGGTAAACATCGTGTCCCCAGCCTCCTGTTACCATTAGCCTTAGACGCACAGTTCGGGACCCCCTACTCGAGATCCGTCGGTTTTAACACCAACATTGGTGCTTTCATCCCTACAAGGCTTGATGGCTCCTTCAATCATCAGCAACGATGCGATCCAGGGTGAGACTTTTCTCCCGGGACAGATCTTCGTATTTGGCGGCTTCGCACTGTGGACCAATTCGCTTGGCCATCTAGAGCAGATCGGCAGCTACGCCCCTGGCCGTCAGGTCAGGTTCGGAAACTTGAACTACACGGACGATGTCCGTGGAGACTTGATCTTCGACCGGATCGAGCCTGCGTCAGGAGTGCCGAACACTCATGATGTGCATGACTTAGATCTGCCATCGGATGGTGTCCGGGATATCGCACCTACAGCTGCCCCGGACTTCAATCTGGAGCAGATCGCGCCATCCAAGGACGGGTGGATGGACCCCGCCACGGAGGCCGCGCACTCATCGGCGTTGGAGCCGAACACAGACTCCACCCCTAAGGAAATCTGTGTCACCGGACCCCCGGACTCATCTCCGGTCTCAGGATCCGAACCACGCACTCCCGTGCCCATTGAATCTGATTGGGCACCGATCATTGAGTTCACCTCCATGGATATCTTTCAATACTCACCCTTGGGTGACGTGCTAAATTCATTAAAGTCTCTCTCTTTATTAGAAGGCTCATGGCCAAACTATGTCCGGCTCGAGTGGGATACGGACGACGAAGAAATTCGCTACCCACCCACCACCCACTTAATAGCCAATGTCGATGACTTAACCGACATGCTTGACTTCGACTCCGAAGACATCGATGGTATGGACGTCGATGCAGGGGACGATCTGGAACCACCGCCCACGGGGCGCTGGACTGCCACCTCATCATATGATATATACATGGTGGACACACCTAAGGAGGACAACGACGACCAAAAGGATGCAACATAGGATAAACCCCCGGGCAGAAACCAAAGCGACGGTGCAGGCGTCGCTCTAAGTCCAGCCATAGTAAAAGTAGCGATAACAGCGCAAGAAAAATTGACACCCCGGTCGACTCCAAAGGCAACATGGACCATATGGACCTAGCGATGGAGCAGGAGGAGACAGGTCACACCGAACATAGCCTGGAGCAAATGCCCGACAACGCCGATCCCGAGGGTAAAACTCATCAACCTGCCTCCGAAGAGGAGGGCAGTCCGGATGACGACGCCTTCGTCATCCCGAAAACACGTTTCGAACAAGAGAACCTCCACAAGAGGCTTATGGCCACCGCCAGGAGCCTGAAGAAGCAGAAGCAGGGGCTCAAGGCCGCGCAAGATACGCTCAACCATAGATGGAACAAAGTGTTAGACACTGAAGAAAAATATGGCGACAATCGCCACACAAAGAGCTACCCAAAGCGCAAGCTGCTCCCCGAATTCAAAGACGAAGCCATAGAGCCCATTCCGCCGAAGAATAATATGGCCGATCAGCCGGACCGACCGCCTCGTGGCCACAATAGAGCAGCTACTGACGCTGCACACAAGCCAGCACACGATTTACGTGAGCTCTTGGACAAAAAGGCTGGTGTGACCAGGTCCATCTATGGATCTAGAGGACGTGCTCTGGCGCAGGATCATAGCCACCAAAACAATCATATTGATCGAATACTAGTTCGGAATCAACCCCGAACACAACAATCGTCCACAACATGCCACGACACATCCAATTACAGGGGTGCTGCACACCCCCTGTGCTTCACTGATGAAGTACTGGATCATGAATTTCCACAGGGATTCAAACCCGTGAACATAGAGGCATACGACCGAACGACAGACCCTGGGGTCTGGATTGAGGACTTTATCCTTCATATCCACATGGCTCATGGAGATGATCTCCACGCCATTAAATATCTGCCCCTCAAGTTGAAAGGACTAGCTCGACATTGGTTGAAAAGCCTCCCTGAAAACTCAATTGGAAGTTGGGAGGAACTTGAGGATGCTTTCAGGGCCAATTTTCAAGGGACCTATGTCCGACCTCCGGATGCATATGATTTGAGTCACATAATACAACAACCCGGAGAGTCAGCCCGTAATCTTTGGAACCGATTTCTCACTAAGAAGAATCAAATTGTTGATTGTCCGGATGCCGAAGCCCTAGCGGCCTTCAAGCACAGTATCCGGGACGAATGGCTCGCCAGACACCTCGGCCAAGAAAAGCCGAGGACAATGGCGGCCCTAACAAGCCTTATGACCCGCTTCTACGTGGGCGAGGACAGCTGGTTGGCCCGTAGAGGCACCAGCGACCCGGGCATATCTGAAATTAGGGATGGAAATGGGAAGCCACGACGCAATAAAAACAAGCGTCAAAACAATGAAGAGAGTCCAGACAACACGGCGGTCAACGCCGGATTTAGGGGCTCTCGACCCGGTCAATGGAAGAAGCCATTCAAAGGCAGCAAGGATGGACCGTCCAGCCTGAATAAGGTCCTGGACAGATTATGTCAAATTCATGGCACCTCCGAAAAACCTGCGAACCACACTCACAGAGAATGCTGGGTCTTCAAGCAGGCTGGCAAGCTAAATGCAGAACACAAGGGAAGGGAGACACCAAGTGAAGACGAGGATGAGCCTCGCCAGCCGAACACTGGGGGACAGAAAAAATTCCCACCAGAAGTCAAAATAGTGAATATGATCTATGCGACTCACATACCAAAGAGAAGGCGCAAACGCGCACTCAGAGATGTATACGCTGTAGAGCCCGTCACCCCCAAATTCAACCCCTGGTCGGCATGTCCAATCACCTTTGATTGCAGGGATCATCCGACTAGTATCCGGCACGGAGGATCGGCTGCCTTGGTGCTCGACCCAATAATTGATGGACACAATCTCACTCGAGTCCTTGTGGACGGCGCCAGTAGTCTTAATCTGATATATCGGGACACTGTCCGCAAGATGGGGATAGACACGTGAAGAATCAGCCAAAGTAACACTACCTTTAAAGGAGTAATACCAGGCGTTGAGGCCCGCTGCACGGGCTCCCTCGTATTAGAGGTTACATTCGGTTCTCCCGACAACTTCAGAAGCGAAGAATTAATCTTTGACATCGCTCCCTTCCGAAGCGGCTATCACGCACTGCTCAGAAGAACAACCTTCGCTCTCTTCAACGCGATACCGCACTAGACCTGCCTTAAACTCAAGATGCCCGGTCCACGTGGCGTCATTACAGTCAGCGGAAACACAGAGTGTTCCTTATGTGCAGAAGAATATGTGGCGGCTCTAGCAGCCGAACACTAAGCGGCCTCTCCTACCAGAATAGATGATCGGTCGTCAAGACCACGGACACGGTTAGACGAGTCCGGTGCACCACCATGGTAACAGCCCAGATAAACCTGAGCTGGTGTCCATAGATATACCCCCATAGGTGGTGCTAGGGGCTGCAAATATGTAACAAATCCCACAGTTCGGCTTGACTTTATTAATATAACAATATATTGCATTTTCATTATTCATTGAGAATAACCAACTTCGCGCACGATTACACTAGACTCTTTTACATGAGTTTTCCTCCTTTACAGACACCAATCGTGCGATACCCTTCCAGGATACGGCACAACGGGGACAAAGGCGCAAACGTGCAGCAGGGCCCTCCTCAAAGGTTTCTCTTTAGATTAAGCCCCTGTGTAAACCTTCTTTAATGTCTCTTGTTGCGTTACATCCCACAGGTATCTAATACACCCGTGAGGGATACTGGCATTATTGGCATTTTGCCACGATAGATTAATGCACGTACCTGGAAATACGGGGTTCATTATCAAGGGCGTTACTCAGCCCAGTATATGTTATAAAGTCCGAACACCTTCGGGAGTGTTCGGCGTCGAGAGTTTGACCTTATATGCATCAGCTCCGAATCATGTCTTTGGTCAAATGTTGGGTTTGCCCGGTTCCTGGGTTTGCTACCTTACGTTCCGATTTATCGGCTAAGGTGGCCAAAGGAGAACTACTGCGATTGTGCCCTGGTTATTCCGGACGAGCACCTCAGTAGAGAAAGTCGAAAACTGACTGTCATGATACAACGAGAGAATGGTCAACCACTCGATGACTTATTGGAATCTTCGGGATTCCTCCGCATTAACGAAGGACCGTTTCCCGGTCACGTACATATGCGCACCGTATTCGGATGAACGCGGAAGTACCAACGGCTATATAGTAGCCCCACCGTCAAACTCCTATGGCTAAGTGAAAGTGTTAAAGCTATATAGTCCGGTTGCCTAGTTCGACGTGCGATCACCTCCTTAATGGACCAAGATGTTGGATCAAGTGTGATTACGCGCATTTTACGAACACCCCCACATTATACGCGTGGGGGCTGAAGCCAACGACTGCAAACTTTCAGGTTATACATATATATACATAAACGGCCGCACAGGAGGCACCACAATACTTTCGGGCAAAAGTATAAACACAGGCTTTATAAGCAAAATAGCATTGTCTTTACAATCGACACATTTGTCACTCGAACATGATACTCTTCAAGCACTGAGCCTCTATTAAACAGGCGCCTTCTAGGACTTGCTAAAAATAGTGCTCGACCGGGTCCGGGCCTCCTGCCGAACCCCGGGTCGCAATGCCGATGGCCTCCATATCTGTCCAATATGTTTTAACACGGGCAAGAGCCATCCGCGCACCTTCTAGGCACGCCGACTTCTTCATGGTGTCGATCCGCGACACAGCGCTAAGGAATTGTTGCACTAAACCAAAATAATTGTCCGGCCTTAGTCCCTTCGGCCAAAGATGATCTACTACAGATCTCATTGCAAGTCCAGACAACCTATGGAGCTCGGCCCAAGCGACCATCCTTTTATTCAACGGCAGCGGACGCGTTGGGGCACTAAACTGCGACCAAAACAACCTTTCCACCTCATGATCTTTCCGATCTTTGAAAAACTTGGTCGCATCAGCAGTACTTTTAGCCAGGTCCACATACGCGTCTGCAACACTCCATGACTGATCCAGAGGAGCGTATTTTGGATCTCCGAACTTCATCCGCAACAAATAGAGGCTTCCAGCCACGATGTCTCCGGCTTGTCGAAGCTCCTCCCGTGCAGCTCTAATTTCAGAGCGCGTCTGCTTAGCCGCATCCAAGGCCTTCTTCAGGTCAGCCGATTTCGCCTAACTCTCCTTTTCAAGGAGCTCATATCAGCCGGCGGCATCTCTCAGCTCCACAGCCATCTCAGCTATTTTATGTTCGCTCTGGCGATGAGCAGCCTGTTCGGCTATTAAATCTTCGGCCGCCTTTAGGGCGGCCGCATTGCTTATCCTGGCCCTCAGGGCCTCCACGACAGCAGCTCCATTTGCAGCCACAACATATTATATTAGCATTATGCTCCTCTTAATATTTACTAACAAATGAGAAAAAGAGCACATACCATGTGACTTGTCAAGCCGGTTGTTCACAAGCGCGATGTCGGCATCCGCCACATCAAGTTGTCGCCTCAGTTGGGCGAATTCAGCAGTCCGTTATACCACCGGACCCTTAGCCATCTACACATAAATACAGTGCGATAATTATTTAGGAGTGTGATCCTCCGTTTGCTGCCTAGGGCTGGCAACCAGAGTCTCAGGGGCTACTATCTATACGGAGCACACCTAGTGTGTGCGTATAGCTGGAAGATTATGTATTTCTTTGCGTACCTCAAAGCCTTTGAGCAGGCTCGTAAAAGCTTCATTCAACCCGCTTTTGGCGGATGAAATCTTCTCAAACACTGTACCCATTAAAGTATGGTAAACCTCTGAGAGAGCAGCTCTCTCTAGAAGGCCCGTCAGTGTGCCCGACAGAGTGCCGGACTGTCCCGGACCCTTCCTATTGCCCTCCATGGGAGCCGAACACTCCGGGCTTCGGGTGGCCGAAGCGTTAACTTCCAGCCTTGACAGATCTGGAATCCTATGGGACGACACCTCGGGGTCTCCCACCCCGTGGGGCGGAGAGGTAGGTGGGGTTTCACTCCCCATCATCTCCAGAAGAAGATCCCCCGAAGACGAACTCTGTTGAGAAGAGCTACAAGCCGGACTGCAAAAGATAGATCCTGGTTATTGTTCTCAGAGAAAAAAGCAGTATATATTTACTAAAATACTTTTAATTAACTTACAACTCAGTGGAGGGCTGGCCCGTTTGCGGGCGTTGTGCGGTGAGGACGCCCTCTTGGGCGGGGCTCCCTGGCGAAGGCTTCTTCCCTAGCTTGGATGCCTCTGCTTCCATATCTTCGGAGGCAGCCCTTTTCTTCCCGTGGGGGGAGGGAACTTGAGATTCACCTCCCCGATCATCCTCCTTCGTGGAGTTGTTAATTCCCCCGGTTTGGATGTACAATGGATGAAGCCCGCTTTCGGCTTCTTTGCTCCTCCCTTCGTCCTTCCCCGATGGCACTTGATTGGGTGCGTGTTTAAGCATCCGGGCCAGTACCATATTCGGCAAGCCTTCGGGAAGAGGGGACGGACACCTGATCCTCTCCGCCTTCTTTAGCCAATCCTGGTCGCGGATAGTTTTCAGAATAAGGTTATGATAAACGTGAACAGTGTGTTCGGTTGCAAAGTTACTTACTTGGCTATCTGGACGATTGCAGTTCAAGCCCGCATGCTCGATGGTGTCCGGACACTTTATTCGTGGTATAAAGAATAACCGATACATCCCTTCGAGCGTCATGCCGAAGAAGTGCTGAATAGTTCACGGTCCTTCTGGGTTGAACTCCCACATCCGGAGGGGTTGACGTTTGCACGGCAGGACCCGTCGAACTAGCATTACCTGAATTACTTTAACAGGGCTGATATCCCTCTCAAGAAGCTCCTGAATGAGGCTCTGCAGTGTCGTTACGTCACTAGCAGGCGCCCAGGCCAGTCCCTCATTGACCCAGGACGCTAGTTGAGGCGGAGGGCCCGAGTGGAAGGCAGGCGCGGCCGCCCACTTTGTGCCTCGGGGAGCAGTGATATAGAACCACCTCCGCTGCCATAAATCGGACACCTCCGGGAAGGAGCCCTCTGGCCATGGGGCATCGGCACTTTGGCTTATCATAGCGCCTCCACACGCTGCATGTCGCCCGTCGATCACGTTTGGCTTTACATTGAAGGTCTTGAGCCATAAGCCGAAGTGTGGGGTGACATGGAGGAAAGCTTCGCACACAACGATAAATGACGAGATGCGAAGGATGGAATCCGGAGCTAGATCGTGAAAATCTATTCCGTAGTAGAACATGAGCCCTCTCACGAAGGGATCAAGACTAAAGCCTAAGCCTTGGAGGAAGTGGGAAATAAATACAACGCTCTCATTGGGTTCGGGAGTGGGGATGACCTGCCCTTGGGCAGGTAGCCTTTGCTGGATTTCGGCGGTCAGATACCTGTCCTCCCTGAGCTTCTCGATGTCCTCCTCTGTGATAGAGGAGGCCATCCAACGACCTCGAATGTTGGATTTGGACATTATTGAAGGTACGAAGTGCTTAAGCCTAAGCTTTGGGTGTTGGGACTCGAGGTGGGGGAAGAGGCAAGCGTGGGAAGAAAGGGACAGGCCTCGGTCCCTCTATAAAGGGGGATAATACCAAGCGTCCTCAGCATGACCATTTGGGACTTGCCTGAAATTGAGGGGTTATACCAACTAGCGTAGTTGGGTTACCCACGCCCGTATTTATGAGAATCCCGCGATAAGGGGGATACGATCTCTGCTTCGACAAGACGTGCCAATAAAACCACCTTGCAATACATGTAGTGGCAGGCTGGAAAAAATGGTTCGTAATGAGGCCGGGCCGCGCGTGAGGACACACTGCGAATAAGTTGTTAGCAGATTGGATTTGTGGAATATTGTTCTCTCTACGGTGGTGTGTGAAATTTGTTTTGCAGAGCCGTACACGATCCTCGTGTTCGAAATTTACCTTGGAGTATTTGGAGATGGAACCCACCTTGCAATGTCGAAGACAATCTACGCACCGGACTCATCGTCATTGAAGCCTGGTTCAGGGGCTACTGAGGGAGTCCTTGATTAGGGGGTATCCGGACAGCCGGACTATATACTTTGGCCGGACTGTTGGACTATGAAGATACAAGATTGAAGACTTCGTCCCGTGTCCGGATGGGACTCTCCTTTGCGTGGAAGGCAAGCTTGGCGATTCGGATGTTAGATCTCCTTCTCTGTAACTGACTCTGTGTAACCCTAGCCCCCTCCGGTGTCTATATAAACCGGAGGGTTTAGTCCGTAGGACAAGAACAATCATCATAGGCTAGCTTCTAGGGTTTAGCCTCTACGATCTCGTGGTAGATCAACTCTTGTAATACTTATATCATCAAGATCAATCAAGCAGGAAGTAGGGTATTACCTCCATTGAGAAGGCCTGAACCTGGGTAAATATCGTGTCCCCAGCCTCCTGTTACCATTAGCCTTAGATGCACAGTTCGGGACCCCGTACCTGAGATCGGCCGGTTTTGACACTGAGAAGGCCTACTAGACAAACTGAGGGTGGAACTGCAATATTATCAATAAGAGTGGGGATGTGTTTCTATGTGTGCCTGTGCGTGATAGATCTGTCGGGATGCATCCATGGATGATGAAGGGAAACCATGTGTTTGGTAAGAAAACCTAACTAGATCGGTATATCAATTGTTGTTTGTCGGAGGAAGGGAGAGAAATAACTAATGAGGTAGATCGATCGACGCATGGGGAAAACCGACTTATAAGGACCTAGCTAGCTATATGCATAGCGGGAGATCAGTCAGTGTACGTCCATTTGTTAGAGGCAAATAAGGCCCAACGAGATGGATAGACAGAGAGAATGGAGCTAGGAGGTGGTGCGAGAGGCCCAGCTACTAGCTAGATAGGGGGAGGAGTGTGCAGTTGTGAGATCAATGAAAAGAGGGGCGAGAGTTTACACATGTGTGGGACCATTTGAGAGACACGAGGCAAGGACACATAAAGGAGGAGATTGAAGGTGCGTGTGTATGTTGTAGGCAAACATCGTAGGAGAGGTTTATCGATCGGTTTGTGTCGAAAAGGAGTTGTGGAGACTGTGGGAGAACGACCTAAAGAAAAAAAATGAATGTGCATGATGGATAGAACGCTGAGGGAGGGGGAGGGCGAGGAGGGCGTGTGCATGCACGAGGGAAAGTTAGTGATAGCTACAAAGGTTAGAGGATTGTGTGGGTGTAAGAGAATAACAAAGATCATAATTTGATATGAAAGTGGATTCATATATTTGAATAGGAGACCATTTGTGTTTTAAACATATGCATGCATGAATATAGCATTGATACGCGTGTTGTGGTTTTGCACATGTTATACCATAATGTGATAATGCATGGCGTTTGCAACTCACAATTAAATGTTGAACAATCTAAACCATAATATACATCGAACAATCTCACATTTTATTTGAATTTGTGATAACGTGTGGCGTTTTCAGCTTACAACTAAATATCAAACAATCTAAACAATATTATATACCGAACATTCTCACATTTTATTTGAATTTGTGGTAATGTGTGGTGTTTGCAACTCACATCTAAATACTTGTAGGCGTAGGGGGCGGGGTACCATACATAATGTGATAAACACATTATACATATGAGACATGGTTTAATTATGAAGATCTAGCTAGATCTTGAAATGTATTGTGATTTGAAATCAACATAAAGTGGATTCAAAAAATCGAGTTCGAGTTCATATAGTACACATAGTTCATATGTAACTCGAGACTAATCATGTGGTGTGCTGTGATGATAATACACAAACAATGGTTTAACTTGACAATAATGATGATTGTAGATCTTATTAAAATAGAGAAACAAATTCAAATGCTTTGAGTTCACAACAATAATTATTGTAGATCTTATTCAAATAGAGAAACAAATTCAAATTTAGTTCATATTGAAGCGGTAGTATATACGTTTGGAATGCACTAAAACGTTCTTTTGAGTAGTAGGTTGCATGCATTATACACGTAGCGAAATATTTTAATTGAACATAACATGAATTCAAAGTTTTGAATGACGTAGTCGAATTGATTTGGTACAATACACGTTAGGCTTGTCCGGAAATTTGAACCCGCGCCTTATTAGCCCGAAATATTTAAGATGTATCTTTGTCTCGTTGTGCTCCGACAATACCCTCCATCTCAACCCGTGCCTTGCTATTCCAAAAATACAACGCGCGAGAAAACTCCCACCTCCTGTGAAATCCCGACACGTGAAATGCCCGTGATACCCCTGAACCGAAAGAATCGTCTCAATCGGTGGGGGTAGTTTTGTAACTTACCCCACATTTTGGACAAGCGCATCCCTAAGCCATGGTTCCCCACTCCAATCCCATCCGCCAACCCATTCATACACCGATGCCACGAAAACCTGCGAAGCCCCACACCCTCCTCTGTCCGCCACCTAGCCGGAGCCTCTTCCCCGGTAACATCAGCCATAGCAACACCTCGACGTCCCTCATCCACCGTACCGGATGAGGATCCATCATCGATCTCATCGTCCCGCCGGTTCAGCTACCCCATCCTCCACCTCCAAGGAGCTGCCCCGACGTTTCCCTCGTCTTTTGCGCCACCTCCATTCCCGCACCGTCGTCTTCACTTGCACCGCCGGAAGAGCAGCATCATCACCATTTCCTCGGATGAAGCTGCGGCCTAATCGGCACCACCAAAGAGGTTGTACACTAATCACCGCATTTTCTTCTTGATTCGATCTCACGGTGCTGCCGGCACCCGGTCCCGAGCTGACATGGCGCGACTCCATCCATGGCGGCGTCGCCGGCCACTTCCTCCACGGCGTCGCTCCCTCGGCGGCGACGTCCACATCAGTAGGAGTTGCTACTTTAGCTCTCGCTCATGCTGCAGCTCTGCTCTTGCTCTCGGTCCCCTGCCTGGTCTGCTCTTGCTACTGCTCTCGCTCGCGTTGCTGCTCTCGCTCTTTCTCTTGCTTGCGATGCTGCTCCAATTTAGCTACACTTCAGTCGACTGAATTGACTTTTGGATCAGTCGATTTTTAGGGGGTGTGGGGGCTTGCCGGATTTAAGGAAGAACCAGCCGCAGCAGGGAGGGGGGCTCACCGGAGAGGTACTCCACTATCTATCTTAGGGTTCAGGGTGGGGGCGGTGGTTGCCGGCGGCGGTGGGGAGGTGGCGTGGGGATCTCCGGAGAAAAAGATCGGTATGGGGGGCCTAGAGGGATGGTGGGGGCGGCGGCGGACCGGTGGTGGGGAGTGTTTTCAGGGCGGGCGGGGCGGCGCACCGCCGGTCGTGGGCGGCGGGGGTCGACTGTTTGGCCGGTGGTGGCTGGTGGCTCAGGGGGGTGGAGGTTGAAGATGAACTGCATGAGCTTGATTTCGTATCCAACGGCTGCAAAATCAACTGGCTAGAGATGAAAAAGTCAGTCGACTGACTATAGCCTCACCTCTAGTGCGTTCAGTTTCGAGAGTAAAATTTCAGTTTCGACAGCAAAATTCAGTTTCGACAGTTAAGTTCAGTTTCGATAGTTAAATTCAGTTTCAACAGTTAAGTTCAGAGATGAGCGGCTGATGTATTTTACATCTAGCACTTTGTGGTTATGTGTTTTACATCATCTATTGGAGATGCTATTAGATTTCCACTCAGGTTTACGTTGTCTCTCTTGTCCTGCTTCAGCCTCGGCGTCGTACAACTCACCGGAGCTGCTCTAACGACGAAACCCTCCATCACAGCGGAGCAGTACCTCGGGCTCCATCTCCAGACGCCTAAGATCTTCTTCCCCTCCTCTGACAGCCAAGTCAGCCGGAGCATCCTCACCAGCCAACCCAATCACACTGAGATCGACATGGCTTCGCCCAAGAGATTGTACACTTGTTGAATCTCTTTTTTACTCTACATGGTATATATATTGTCCACTGAGCACACGTAGTAATGTGAAATACGATTATTTTATCCTACTATATGACAAGCAGTGTGGTACAAGGCAACTTAGCTATCCGTGATGGACTCTTTTGAACACCGTCATTATTTATCTCTGCGCGTTTGAGCTATGCATTTGTTGATGGGCCTAGGGGCTGAGCTAGTAGGGCAGTGGCCTGGGTCCAAAGTAATAGAAGTAGCACAAAAACATTTTTTTAGTGTAGGCTTTTCCTTCCTCAAGCCTGCCTACTAGAATCGCCAGTGCTTGAAAGGAAAGGTGAATGAAAAACATAGGAATTGGAAAGTTTCCTATGGTACTATTTTTCATGAATTTGGTGCAAAGGAATGGAGCAAAGGAAAACTGTAGGATTTGTTCCTTTAGTGTCTCCTTGAAAGAAAATCTGTAGGAATTCTAATTTCCACTTGTCCTCCTTTTCATATTCCTATTCATGAAGAGCAAGACAAAGAGATAGTAGCATAATAGCATTATAACCGTACATTTTCTTGTGGTTTGACTTAATCTCACCATGCTTCTTTGCATCCTATGATCTTCCAATTCTTGTGAATCAAACACCCAGATTGGCAGAAATCCTGTGTTTTTAAATTCTCTGTTTTGCACGTGCATTCCTATCCTATTCCTGTCTATTTCCTATCACTGCATTGTTTGAATCCTCAAATTCAAACAAGCCCTTACACAATTACTTCTGTTATAGATATGTGTCAAATAAAACCTTGTGTGGTTTGTCCTGCTCCTGCGGTGCTGTGTTCCACCCCAACTCAGCTGCTCCAACGATGGAAGGGTTCACCACAGTAGGGATCCGCTCTCCAGACTGTCTTTCGCCGCCTCAGATCTTCTTCCCCACCGCTGACAGCCACGATAACTGCATTACCATCATCAACTGAGCAGATGACCTTGAGGACTACACGGGTCCGCAAGAGAGGTTGCACTCTTCCGTGTCTGCTTACGTTATGCATCGCTTAATATAATGACATGCTGCATTGTCATCGTGTTCACCTATTATACTCCGAGTCAGGTCCAAACTAATGCTGAAACTTGAGTTTTTAAATGGTTGTGGGGTACATATTGGGGCAGCAATCAGTACTATCTGTCTACTATCTAGTTAATCTCGTGTGTCTACTATGAGTTTCATGTTGGGTGCAAACAAACATTAAAGGAGCCATTATCTGTATTTTTTAACTAAAGCTATTATCTGCCTGCTATCATTAGTTTTGGGTCCATCCACAGTTTGCTACCATCACTCTGGATTTGTGCATGCACTCCTTACATAATCTCACTATGTTTTATTCCTATGCATGCCAGTTATTGTACACAATGGAACTGGTCATGTAGAACAAAAGAGACGAGCCTTGCGTGACAATGAAATTTCATGCAGACGTCGCTCCATGGTGGGCGCAAAGGCAGCCCCCCTCCACCCATTTCGGATCATAATCAAGAGGAAGATAACTGTTCTGAGGGGGATTCAGAAGGAGAAGACCACTCGTATTTACCCCATGAGGTCTTCGCTCTAACTTGGCATGCTGATGTTGGTAATATCATGCATATGGTGGTTTGCATTGCTTATTGTATACATCAAAGATGTCATCTACTTAGTTTAGACATGCTTTGTGTCAATGCCATCTGTTTAGTTTCTTTATCGTATATATGTGAATCATGCAATGCCATCTGTCTAGTTTCTTTATCGTATATGTGAATCATGCAATGCCATCTTGTTTAGCCAGGCATCATATATGTGAATTTTGCAATGCCACCCTGGTTAGCCAGTCATCTTATATGTGAATTATATCATGCCATAATTTTTTATTACGTGTTAAATTTGTCAACAATTTTAGTACATTCAATTACTCTTCCTGTGCATCAACCATTCAACACGGTCATGGAAAAATCTGGAGTGGAAACAAGGTCTTCAGAGCAGACAATGCTATCTGATGAAGCGCATGTCTTGCTGGTTACAGATATCTCCTCAGAGGAGGATTCAGAGACAGATGACCGGTCCTATCCCCCCCTCCCCGAGGTGCATGCTCTAACTTGGCAGGGTTATATTGCTCATATCGTGCGTATGGTATCTTGCATTGCTATGTCATTTGCTTAGTTTAGACATGCTTTGTGTGAATACCACCTGTTTAGTGTCTAATTATCATATATGTGAATTATGCAATGCCATCTTGTTGCAAGACATTATATATGTGAATTATGCAATGTTATCTTGTTGCAAGGCATTATATATGTGAATTATGCAATGCCATGCTGTTTAGCCAAGCGTCATATATGTGAATTATATCATGCCGTCCTTTTTTTGTATTTCTCATTGCTTTTGTCGATGATGTTTGTATATTCAACTGCTCTTCCTGTGCATCGGCCATTTGAATTGGTGATGGAGAAATCTGGAGTGAAAACTAGTCTTCAGAGCAGACAATGCTACCTGCTGAAGCTTATATCTTGCTGGTTACAAATAGCTCTTCAGAGGAGGATTCAGAGGCAGATGACCAGTCCTATTATCCCCCTGAGGTCTATGCTCAAACTTGGTAGGGTTATATTACTCATATCATGCATATGTTGTATTGCAATGCTTACGTTTTACATCATATACACAATATTGAATGCCATCTCCTTAGTTGACACATCATATATGCGATTGCCCTCTGCTCACTTCCTTAGTATATAAATCATATATTTAAATTATATCATGCCATGATGTTTAGATATACAACATGTACCTGAATTATGCAATGCCAACCCATTTTCTAAAGACATAATATAGTTATATCGTCTCGTCTTGTTTACATAGTCATCATATTTTAAATTATGTCATTCTATTCATGAATTATATCATGCCATCATGTTTCCATCGACGGCATGTTTGTGATTTATGGCATGCCAACCACTTTAATAGACACATCATATAGTTATATCATGTCATCTTGTTTACATAGTCATCATATTTTGAAGTATGTCAGTCTATCCTGTTTAGTTAGCCATCATACATGTGAAATTGTGTCATGCTATCCTGTTTAATTAGCCATCATATATGTGAAATTATGTCCTGCTATTCTGTTTGGTTAGACAACATAAATGTGAATTATTTCATGCCATGTTTTCTTCCCTACTATCCATTGCATTTGTCTATCTTACAATGTCTGTACATTCAATTACTTTTCTTGTTTATCAGCCATTTCAATTGGAGGGGGTGATGGCAGTATCTGTGGGAGTAAAAACACGGTCTTCAGAAAAAATCGTGCTACCTATCGATGCAGATAGAACCACGGTTGTACTTGCCCAAGAACCATCCCCACCACACATAACCCAGACTCATGCAGATTGTACCCCTACCCAGTTGGACAGAGAACCAGCTACACCCCTTCTAACCCCAACCCCAGCAGATAGTAACCCAGTTCCCGTTGACCCAGCACCGTCTCCACCACAGGGCACCCAAACACGAGCAGTTAGTAAGCCAACTAAAGTGCCCAAAGAACGAGGACCACCACTCCGAACCCCAAGTCAACGCTTAAAGTAGAAGAAGAATTGTTCTCAGGTTAGATTCCGTAGCTATGGTTCATATTACTTTTCTCTTGCATCACTGTATTTACTCATAACAACTAATTTCAAATTTGAAGGATGCAATTGAAACTCCAATGGCGCAATAGGTATGTTTTCCACCTATTTCTTTAACGCGTTTGCTATTGTAACTTGCTCTATGTTGATTTCAGTTTCAATTGAATAAACAGTTATGTTCTCATGTCATGCACATTACAAGTGTTGTTATTGCTGTGTAGTTTCCCACACTTATATTCTGTCTATGCTGCTTTGTCTTAAATAGATATGATTCGAACTGTATCTATCTTGATTTGGCAACATAAACTAGAATGATATAGACCATACAGTGACCATACTACATAGATATATGTTTGTTTCATGCTGTTATCCTGTCCACCTTAGTACTGAACTGATTTACCAAAATGAGTTTCATATACTACATTGTAAACCTGTGAAGTGTTTGTTTGTTTCTCTTTTAGAACGTAGATAAAATATTGGAGAAGAGTACCCCGTTATGCAATGGTAAAGGAAGTAATGCAGATAAGGTTCAAGATAGTGAGACATCCCTGTTGGTCTCCAAGAAAGCTGATAAAAACTATATTGAAGACACTGAGACAACCCCAAAGTCATGTCTTGATGTAGTGTTCGAGTTACTAGCTACTACTACTGGCACCAGCTCTTCGAACTCGTTGCCTGAATCAGTTCGGCTTCTTGAGTCTCATGTTCAAGTTGAAAGACATCGATCAGATGTTATGCGACAGGAAGCCGAAGGACTGAGGAAGTCCCTGCAGAATTCAGATGCATACTTTCTGGTGCAACAGCAAGTGCTGGAGAATTTAAGCGCCAGACAAGAGAAAGTTAATAAGCTTGCTAAGCATCTTGCCAGCATTATGGGTACCTAGCATATTGTTTCTTGAGCTCTTCTGAAGTGGTTTCAGTTCTGGACTTGTTTTGCTGCGGCGTTTATATGCTGCTTTGTTCCCTATATTTGCACTGGTGGCAAACTTTGATGCCTAGTGGATGTAATATGTGTAATAGCCGTGATAGCCTAGAGTAAGTTGATTGCTTATTTATTTCCTTATTGTCTTGTTTATTTCTTTGCTTGTAGTCAGTGTAGTTCTTTTTCCGCGGTTTGCTAGTGGCCGCAATAACCTATTTTTTAAAACTAGGCCACAATAACCATGGGCTACATATTTACTGTAGATACCATGGCCCTCCTACGGGCCGTAGAAAAAATGGGCCTTCTACAGGTCATAGAAACAATGGGCCTTATACGGGTCATAGACACAATGGGCCTTCTACGGGCTGTATCATCAATGGGCCTTCTACGGGCCGTATGATCGGTTGGCCAAACATGGGACAATAACAGACCGCATTATGGCTGTAAACAGGCTAGAGTTGGAATCGCCCGTTCATGGGCCGACCATAACGGGCTGTCATTAATCAGCCGTATTTGGTGATGCTAAGAAAACGACCCAACATATTAACGGGCCACAAACGGGATGACTATAACCTCGGGCTGAATTTGACCCACAAGCAGAAAATGACTGTAATGGGCCGTAAGTAAACGAATGCTGGAAATGAGCCCAAGAATAAATGGGCCCTGAGAAGGCCGAAAGATAACATGGGTTGGAAACGACCCAACAGAATAATGAGCCGTTAATGGGTATAAAGTGATACACTGTTCATTACGGGCCAGTTTCAGCACGGGCCGTTAATGGGTATAAAGTGATACACTGTTCATTACGGGCCAGTTTTACCACGGGTCGTTAATGGGCCAAGAGTTACAAAGGGCCTCATATGGGCCGAAAGACGTCATGGGCCATACATGGGCCACAAGTTATAACGGGCTGGAATCATATTGGACGGCCCAGATGACGCTACTGGGCCTAATTCGGATAGGTCGTAACAGGCCCCGAGTTAGCATGTTGTAAATGGGCTATATCCGAACATGCCATTAACAAGCTTTCCATGGGCCGGCCCGCCACCTTTTGACCAAGTCAAATGGGTCGGCCTTTTCACAGGAATGGGCCTCTGTTGGGCCGTGCCATGTGTTGACGTATCATAGGCGCCTTATGTCCAATGAGTGGATGACATCCGTCCCAAGGGCTAGCCACACGTGTTTCCTCCAGCCAATGATGATCTTACACGTGGAAAATCCTCATTGGTCGAGGCTGTTAACGGGTTATCAGATCCAAAACCGGGCCCGATAGCTTAACGATGTTCCGTTATGGTGGATGCCACGTGTCGGTCACCCTTGAAGAAAGCACTTCTATGACGCGCAATTTATCATCATGGAAGTGGACACTTCCGTGATGATAATTTTGGTAATGTCATGGAACACTTCTACGACAGCACAGGTATGACTATCTTGATTCTGTCATAAAATCATCATGGATGTACATGCATGACAGAACACGTGACCTACTATGACAAACACGTATCATCACGGAAGTGTATTTTTTTTGTAGTGTAACCCTGAAATAATCCACTGACATTAAATGGCATTGCTTAAATTTATCGGTGGCATTAGACTTAGTGCAGTATTAGTTAAATGTGGCATCACTTTAGCTGTAGCATTGCTTGACTTTATCGATGGCGTTATACTAACAACAAAAAAGTGGCAATAAGAGCATGGGAGGCCCATTCGGATAGTGGACGCACCAGTACGATGTACCTCCACAGACGCATAGAGTGGTGCGTAGAGCAACAAATATCCAGGAAGCACATGTGGATTACATCCCATTTTTGTTATCTTTAGCCACCTTTTTCCTATGTGAGGACAACAAACCGATGGACCTGGTCATTCTCTATTGCGTTGTCATGCCTTTCTACCATTTTCACCCTTTTTCAACCAAGAGACACGAGACTCATTCCTTAGCTACTGATTTTCCCCTTTTCAACCTAGATGCGGGTTCGATGCCTAGTCTCTTGGATAGTACTTTCTCCCTTCCTTTCCTTATTCAACCCAGACATGGATTAGTCTGCATGAAGTAGGGTTTCCTTTAATAGTGCAAACTAAGGTTTTCGTCTGTGTGACCAGCAGAGCAGAGGATAGCAAATTGGGAAGAAGGTGGAGTGGAAAAAGATCCACATGCAGCGACGTGGCAGATGGGGCAATAGAACAAGGGTATGGTTCGAAAAGATGTAGCATACTTGAGGGTCGGCGGGAAGTGACTTTGCTCGTGGTCGTCGTCCTCTGCACACACTATGGCAGCAAGCTTTGGGACAGAGGCCATCCCTCGCGGGCGCTAGGTCTGAGAGGACGGCCTTGTCATGAGTGCATGACCTTGCTTGCCGATGACGAGTACGTCAATGCTGCACCTCCAGTGAGGAGGGAGAGAGAGTCCATGTTTTTTAGATCTGGAGAGAGGGTGATAGTGTGAGAAGCAAGTGGGCATCCCTTAGCAAGCAAGCACTAAAGCTCCAACCTATATATCTTTTTTGATACTAGTACTAGAGGAGGAGGAGTGGTAGTGTAGTTTATATTTTCTCTACATACAGTACCAGTTAGTCGTGCTTCAAAAATGAATGACACTCCATTAAAAAAATAAACTCAAGAAATAATGCGGTACCTCAGGCCAACGCGGCCAGATCGCATTTTGCACAAGAAATGACACACCATGTTACGTTGATATGTGGTCCCATTCCAACATGTCAGTGAGATGAAGGCGAGTCCTTTTGTACAATTTACGAACATACGTCTATGTAGGTCGGGACGCCTCTTCCTGTATCGTGGCAACCGTCCACCGCCTCTTCGCCTTTCCTTCTCGATTTGGAACTGCTGTCGCATGCTCTTCCTCCCTCCTCCATTTGCCTTCACCCTTCCTTCTGCCATTTTTCGATCGTCTTGTCCATGGAGGGAACAGGCCGGAAACAACCGCGTTATTCTTGCCCCGATCTGAAAGATGGCGTGGTGGAGGAGCTCATTGATCGGTGCAACATCATCATCTCGGCTAGCATGGCATGTTCGTTCAAGACCATTCTCGAATCAACTAATAACATCATTACAAAGAAACAAGGTTCCACGAGCGGTTTGATCTCCCCTATCTTCTCCGCCATGACCTTGCTCGCTAGCGCGGATGACGGAAGCCTCGCCTTGTGCAACTTGATGTCGCTTGATAATGATACGTGTGATGTTAAGATGCCAGTGCTTAAGGGTAAGGCCTGGGCAGGCCCAAATGGAGACTGGGTTGTTTGTATTGGGTACAACTGTGAGTGGGAACTTGTGAATGTGTACACTCGTCAGGGGATTCCACTTCCAAAAATCTCAGAGTGCGATGAGGTTGAGCACACAGATGATCTATGTATGTTCAAATACGATCATGGTCATTGTTGTCTATGGAAGATAGCAATTTGTCAAGTTCACAACTCCTCTTGGGATTACGTGAACTATGAAGTTGTTGCTATCAAGGCCAACCACCTTACCCTTTGAGTTATCAGCAAAAGTGACATACTTTCGAGGGCCGTCGTTTTTAGCAAGCTCACGAAACATATCCTTGTCTCCGGTCATGTGATCGGTACATCCACTATCAAGAACCCATTCCTTTCCTCCAGCCATTAGTTTTGTGATCATGACAATGTGCATCTCTATGAATTCTAATGACTTTAGAAATGATCTTGCTAATGATTCCAACATCTCCTTTGGCACGCATAAGGTCTCAAAGCTCAAATAGACAATCACCAAATTTAGGATCATCAGGACTCATCTTATTTAAAGCAATGGACTTGTGAAGAATCTCATCTAAGTTTTTCAAGGAATAGTTTGGAAATCGTTCCTCAAGAAATCTCCATATAGTGTAAGCACATTTAAAAGTTGGCAAGCAAGCAATCAAATTTCTAGGTAATCCTCTAGTGATAAGATTGGCAGTTCTAAGATTGCGAATCATGTCAAGAGACTCATCAGGGGTAGGATGCAAGGGGTCAACAAGGGGCGCACTAGGGGTAGTAATGTACTTGTTTAAGTGATATTCATTGAAAATCTCAAGCATCACATTTTTCCAAGCATTATAGAACTCTCCATCAAGCATAGGCACTCTACGTCTATTATTCCCAATCGTAGAGTCATCCATCTTCCTCCAATGGTGTGTAAACCAAAGCAATGGAGACCAAAGCCCTGATACTAGTTGAAAGGATTGAGAAGAGGTGTCTAGAAGGGGGGTGATTAGACCCTCAACAAGTAAAGGTGGCATTTTTTCAGTTTTTCAAGTTGAGGTTGGAAATTTGCACAATTACAAACATTCCCAATGCATTTCAAGCAAGCATGGAAATAGTATATGAGCAGCAGAAAGGAAAGCATTCAACTTGCAATAAGGTAAAGGGATGGGATTGGAGTGTGCAAACGCAATTGGATACACGAAGATTTTTGGCATGGTTCTGATAGGTGGTGATATCGTACATCCATGTTGGTGGAGACTTCAACCCATGAAGGGTAACGGTTGCACGATTCCACGGAGGGCTCAACCCATGAAGGTTCCATGAATAAGCAACCTTGTCTATCCCACCATGGCCATCACCCATGAAGGAGTTGTCTTACTTGGGTAGATCTTCACGAAGTAGGCGATCTCCTTGCCCTTACAAACTCCTTGGTTCAACTCCACAATCTTGACGGAGGCTCCCAAGTGACACCTAATCGATCTAGGAGACACCACTCTCCAAAAGGTAATAGATGGTGTGTTGACGATGAATTCCTTGCTCTTGTGCTTCAAATGATAGTCTCCCCAACACTCAACTCTCTCTCACAAATTTGGATATGGTGGAAAGATGATTTGAGTGGAAAGCAACTTGGGGAAGGCTAGAGATCAAGATTCTTGTGGTTGGATTGAAATGTCTTGGTCTCAACACATGAGTAGGTGGTTCTCTTAGAAAATGAGTAGTGGAAGTGTAGGCACGTTCTGACATTCTCTCACAAATGGAGAAGGGGGTGGAAGGGTATATATAGCCTCCACACAAAATCTAGCCCTTACACACAATTCACCAAGCTCGGTGGGACCGAATAGTGAAACTCAGTCAGACCGATATGGTTGAAAATGTGAACGTTAGAGTTTTCGGGGGGACCGACAATGTCAAATTGGTGAGACCGATGTTCTAGGGTTAGGGCAAAACCTCATCTCGGTGAGACCAATTGCATGAACTCGGTGGAACTGATTTCAGCAATAAGCAAACAGAGACTTGGTCAAGCAAACTCGCTGGGACTGACTGCATTTCTCGGTGAGACTGAAATAACTGCAATAGGTAACGGAGAGTTTGCAAGGCCATCTCGGTGAGACTAAGATACCATCGGTGAGATCGAACTGATTAGGGTTTCTGGCAGTGGCTATGTCAAGTGAACTCAGTGGCGCCGGATAGATCAAATCGGTGGGGCCGAGTTTGACTTTTGGCTTAGGACATATGTGGAAATGAGAAAGTGGTTGAGGGCTTTGGAGCATATCACTAAGCACTTTGAGCAAGCAAGTCATTAAGCAATACCTCATCCCCTTTTAAAAGTATTGTCTTTTCCTATGGACTCAATGTGATCTTGGATCACTAAAATGAAAATGTAGATTCTTGAGCTTTTGCCAATGTTTGACCTTAGCATCTAGAAGGGGTTCCACATCCTCTTATCCTGCCACTCCAATGTTGAACTCATCTGAAATATACTAGGTAGAAGTATTAGTCCAACAAGATATATGTTGACATTAATTACCAAAATCACCCAGGGAGCACTTGTTCTTTCAATCTCCCCCTTTTTGGTAATTGATGACAACATACATCAAAGCTTTAGATAAAGATATGAAGTGTAGCAAGTAAAGCTTTGGAAGATAATGCAACATGTATTGGCTCCCCCTACATGTATGCAATCATGCGAAGATAGATTATAGAAGTGTGTGAATGCATAAGCATGTCAGATCAAGCAATGAGTTACATGTGTCTTGGCTATATGCATCAGAGCAAACAGTATGTACATAAGTAAGAGATCCTCATGCACATGAGTGTGATGCATATACTTACCTTGTGGTCTTGAGCTGACTTTGGAAGAGATGAACCTGAGAAAATAGGGTTACATAACATAGGAACATCTACTAAATAGGGCAAGAACAGGAAACCACAAAAGTACCAAGACTGGGATGACATGTAGTGAGTGCGTACTTAGTACTCTATTTGGATGTTAACATGTCCCCAAGGGATAAAGATATGCAATGAATTCCAAAGATTTTCTTCCCTTAGATGTCTTTCTCCCCCTGAATCTGATATTGGATAATGGGAGAAGATAGGATAATAGAAAATTAGAGCAAATGAAAAAAGAGAGCAAAAGACACAAAGAAACATCTTCTATTAACATGTCTTTCCCCTCTTAAAGACATGTGGCTTCTCTTTAATACCAAGCATCTAGGAGGACTAATAAGTCTTTCTCTCCCATAGGGTCTCTCTCCCCCTTTGATGTGATTAAGGTTTGATGTGATCTCTCTCCCCCCTTTGACATCAATTTCCAAGAAGGGATCTTCTGGAGCATAAGTCAAATAGGCTTGGTCCTTGAATCACATGACAAAGTAGCATGCAGATTGTGATGTAGGTAGAGGATAGGAATCATTGAGTGGAGCTGGATTAGATATGCAGGATGCAAATGGAAAAATGTTTCCACAGTAGTGAAATCGGTAACACCGAGTCCTTTTCTTCGGTGACACCGAGTTGTTTCAGTCTGGCCGAAAAGAAAAGATCAGTGAGGCCGAGTTCAACACAAAGAAATATTTTGTCATCTCAGCTCACTATGCAAATAGGATCTCACAAAGATTTGCAGGGAATTAACTAAAGATTTGCAATGAATTAAATGAAAGGAATGCAGAAAATAAAAGAAAATAAAAGAGAAGAAATCTAGATGAAGTTTTTTTGAAAGGAGAAACAAACACGCAAGAGACAAATGCAAGAACACAGAGAAACACTAGAGAACTTCATCTAGAATTGGTCGGCGACAAAGTCACCTATGTTAGAGTATATTGACATGGGAGTCAAGTGAAAACACTTGATCATAGGTGATCACTACAAAAAAAATACACTTCCGTGATGATACGTGTTTGTCATAGTAGGTCGCGTTTTTTGTCATGCATGTACATCCATGACAAATTTATGAGAGAATCAAGATAGTCATACCTGTGCTGTCGTAGAAGTGTTCGATGACATTACCAAAATTATCATCACAGAAGTGTCCACTTCCATGATGATAAATCACGCGTCATAGAAGTGCTTTCGTCAAGGGTGACTGACATGTGGCATCCACCGTAACGGAACGCTGTTAAGCTATCGTGTCGGGTTTTGGATCCGATAACCCGTTAACAGCCCCGACCAATGGGGATCTTCCACGTGTAAAATCATCGTTGGCTGGAGGAAACACGTGTCGGCTCATCGTTGGGACAGATGTCATCCACTCATTGGACAGAAGGCGCCTATGATACGTCGACACGTGGCACGACCAATCAAGTTTAAAAGGGCCGACCGAACTAAAGGCCCACAAGATTTGGCGGCCCACAATGGGCCGGCCCAGTTAAAGGCCCACGGGATTTTGCGGACTATAATGGGCTGGCCCAGCTAAAGGCCCACAAGATTTCGCGGGCCATAATAGGCCGGCCCAGGTAAAGGCCCACAGATTTTTGTGTGCCATAATGGGCCGGCCTAGGTAAAGGCCCCCAAAATTCTTGCGGATCATAATGGGCCGGCCCAGCTAAAGGCCCATGAGATTTCGCCGACATTAATGGGCCGACCCAGCTGTAGGCCCACAAGATTTTGAGGACCCTAGTAGGCTGACCCATTAACTAGCTGCCATGTTTTGGGCCAAATGTTGGCCCATAATTGATCTGGTCCATTAATGGCCTGCCACGTTCCGGGCCTAGTAATGGCCCATATAAGATCCGTCCCGTTAAAAGCCTCCCACTTTCTCGGCATAATCACGGCCCAAATCAGGTCCGGCCCTTTAAGAGGCTTTGGGCACAATTATGGCCCATCTCAGATTCGGCCCGTTGACTGGACACTATGCATGTGGGCCCACTTGCTAAAGGCCCATTTAGTAATTCAGCTTGATATTAGTTTCGGCCTGTTAAGGGCCCATTTAACATTCCGGCCTTATATTAATTTCGGCCTGTTAAAAGCCCGTCATATAGTTGGGCCTAACTACGGCCCGGTTTGCATCCGGCCTGCTCACAACCGATATCTGATTGGGCCAAACAAGGACCGAGACAACTTTGGCCTGTTAAAAGCCCGTGAATTGATTCGCACAATCATGGGCTGGGGTCCATTTCGGGCTGCCGCCGGCCCTGAGCTATTCGGCACATTTCAGGCCCAGCCTACTTCTCAGCCTCCTAAAAGCCCATTGAGTTTTCTTGCGAAAAGAGGGTCGGGGGTTACTCGGCCTATTAAAGGCCTGAATCTACTAGTGGGCCAGTTTGACGGGGCCCATGATGCGGATCATACATCGTGATTGCATGACGGCCTGATTATGTACCGTAATTTTACGGTTTGGCCGGTTTACTGCGAAGACAGGATATATATACAGTAAAATAACTGAAGCATCGTGAATAAGAAAATACCTAGACTATACAATAAAGAAATTACGGCATATTACATCCACTAGGCATCAAAGTTCGCCACTATGATAATATAGCACAAGCAGATAGCAGATTACATACACTGGGCATCAAAGATCGCCACCAGTGCAAATAAACACGCCGACAAAATAATATACAAAACCGACAGCACTTCAATAGAGTTCAAGAAAGGTTAGCCCTGCTGGGGAGCTGCAGCGCAAGCAGCTGAGCAAGATGATGAGAATGCGCTTGTTCAACACTTATATCTTCCTCACTTTGAAACAAGCAGACAAATGACAGGTTTTGCACATAAAAGTATCAGTGCTAACAATTCATCACATTTCTTACTGACGAATAAAGTGACACAATTTAAAATTGCATTAACACAATATGGTATTGTTCAGGTCAAGACATGGCAGGAATTGACATTGTGAAGGAGTTGGCAGCTTCACGACACCACTGGATTACAGATCAAGAACTCATAAGTATCAATGGTTAGTGTGCTGTCAATTTATCCCATTTCAGATTGGCAAATATAGAGGTGGTTTAAATAATAGTAGAATGATATGACATTGTTCATAGTTAAGACATTGCAGAATATGACATTGTGCTGTAGTTGGTAGGTTCACCACACCACTGGATTACGGATGAAGAACAGAAGCATACATGCAGTGCAAAAGAAGATCACTTGCTCTGTATAGTTTAATTTACATGGTATGAAGAAGGAACTTGGTTGTACAACTGAAAACTTAAATTGAGAAGGACAAACTTTTGTTTATGAACTACATAATAAACTTTAAGCATGCAATTTGATGCAAACACCAAAAATAAATAGCTGTTGCAGTCATGCCTAACCAAATATACACAACAAAGTTTGAAGGCTTGAGAAGGACAAACTTACATTACTTGTGAAGACAGGCTCTATAAAGCCCTTGTCCATGCTGATGGGGGGGGCAATTCAAGAAGTTTACCACAGAATGTTCTTCATAAGCATTGCCTTTATTCTACATTTTGTTAAGAGTAAATATAGATGTGATAATATACGAAAAAATGGATAATATTTAAGATAAGATGAAGAGTGATGCTACATAACCAAGTAGCTATAAATGTATGTGCAACGATACAGGCAAAAGGCACAACCAAGAGCAATGCACAGCTAAACTTATTTAGTACCAACCTTATGGTAAGAGTAAATATAGATCTAATGTGTAGAAAATGGAGGGCAAAGGAAAATATGATCCAGAGTGATGGTACATGAACAACTACCTGTCAATATAAGTACACTGATAAAGGACAACATGTACTTACAAGAACAATGCAGAGCTACGAAAAATCATTGGCATTGGATATATTCTACACTAATGTAACCATTCATATAGATCAGATAATTTGGAGCGAACAATTGATAAGCAAGCTATCATGCATACTGCTGTCACATAATGAACCAGGTATGTATCCAAGTACAGTGATACAGGATAACAGGTACTAACAAGAGCAAAGCAGCGGGCAGCATATTTGCGATATCCTATCATTCTTTTCAAACCGGAATTCTTCTTCGAGCTGATTTCCTGCAAAAAAGATCCGTAAGGCACATGCGGAAAAGTAGAAGTTCAAATTGTCATGTGATTTCATAGACAGTACCACATCCTGGGAACGAGATGTAACACCCACGATGCGGCTATATCTACCACGTGTTGAAGCACGACTTAGAGGCATAACCGCATGGTGGTTTTGTCACAAGAAGGGTCATCTTCACACAATCCCATGTAATGAACAAGAATGGGATAAAGAGTTGGCTTACAATCGCCACTTCACACCATGAACATATAATTCATACATCATTCAAAGCACACACATAGTCCAACTACGGACGAAGCCAAAAGAAAAGAAGACAACCCAACTGCTAGATCCCCGATCGTCCCAACTGGGCTCCACTACTGATCAACATGAAACGAAATATAGAAACAACCAAGATCTTCATTGAGCTCCCATCTAAGCTCGGTTGCATCACCTGCACTGGTATCATCGGCACCTGCAACTGTTGTGATAGTATCTGGTGAGTCACGAGGACTCAGCAATCTCAAAATCCGCGAGATCAAGACTATTTAAGCTTATGGGTAGGAAGTGGTAATGAGGTAGAGTTGCAGCAAGCACTAAGCAAATATGGTGGCTAACATACGCAAATAAGAGCGAGAAGAGAAACAAACGAAACG
This sequence comes from Triticum aestivum, assembly GCF_018294505.1. NCBI lineage: Eukaryota > Viridiplantae > Streptophyta > Magnoliopsida > Poales > Poaceae > Triticum > Triticum aestivum. The sequence continues at coordinate 60,428,451 of NC_057807.1, forward strand.
GTCGAGAAGCTAGAAGTGATCAAGAAGTGATCCTGAAAATGCTTACGCACAATCATAACACCAAGACCGTGTTCACTTCCCGGACTCCGCCGAGAAGAGACCATCACGGCTTCACACGCGGTTGATGCGTTTTAATTCAAATCTGGTGTCAAGTTCTCTACAACCGGATGTTAACAAATTCCCATCTGCCACATAACTGCGGGCACGGCTTTCGAAAGTTTAAACCCTGTAGGGTTGTCCCAACTTAGCCCATCATAAGCTCTCACGATCAATGAAGTATATTCCTTCTCCTAGGAAGACCCGATCAGACTCGGAATCCTAGTTACAAGACATTTCGACAATGGTAAAACAAGATCACCCGCTGTGCCGACAAATCCCGATAGGAGCTGCACATATCTCATTCTCAGGGCACACAGGATAAGCGAAGCGTACAGGTACCGACATAATCCAAGTTGCCTAAGAATGGTCCCGCACGGTGCTCTAGTTTGGACCAACACTCAGAGGAGCACTAGCCCCCGGGGGGGGGGGGGTAAATAAAGATGACCCTTGAGTCTGCTGACCCCAAGGGAAAAAGGCTTAGGTGGCAAATGTTAAAAGCAAGGTTGGGCCATGCTGAAGGAGTTTTATTCAAAGCAAACTGTCAAGGGGGTCCCATAAATCACCCAACCGTGTAAGGAACGCAAAATCAAAGAACATAACACCAGTATGACAGAAACTAGGGGCGGCAAGAGTGGAACCAAATACCAGGCATAAGGCCGAGCCTTCCACACTTTACCAAGTATATAGGTGCACTAATTAAATAAGAGATATTGTGATATCCCAACATAATCCTGTCCATCATGGAGCAATCTTCAACTTCACTTGCAACTAACAACGCTATAAGAGGGGCTGAGCAAACCGGTAACATAGCCAAGCAACGGTTTGCTAGGAAGGGTGAAAAGGTTAGAGGCTGAAAGGGCAATATGGGAGGCATGGTAAACAAGTGATAGGTAGCACAGCATAGCAATAGAACGAGGCAACTAGCAAGCAAAGATAGAAGTGATATCGAGGGTAATGGTCGTCTTGCCTGAAATCCCGCTAGGAAGAAGAACGAGTCCATGAAGAAGACAAACGGGCATAGTCGAACGAATCCTCACAACTCCGGAACGAAACCGAAGCTAACGAGAGAAGCAAACCAGAAAGAAGCAAACAACATGGTAAACACATAAGCATAAACATGGCATGATGCGCAAACAAGTATGATGCATGACCGGTTTAATGAGGCATGGCATGGCAAAGTGCACAAACAATACTACAAATTAAGTGGAGCTCAATATGCAACGAGTTGCATATTGACAAGACACCACATTCGAGTTATTTAGTTCGCTCTCGGTTATGTACCCAACAATATTAAATGTTATTAAACATGGCAAGAGGTGAAGCATGAGCAAACCACCTATTTAGGCAAGTTTAAATGTGGCCGGAAACAACAAACAACAATTCCAGAAAAATCCTCATGTCATTTAGCAATATTTAAGCAAACAACAATTTTAAGCATTTAAATGTTCTTATCATGATGCGGATGACATATACAGGTTTTATGCAATTTTATGGAAATGTTGACATGAGCATGTTATGAAGCATTTGGTCACCAAGGCGGAATGAAAGGGGTGCCACGGCAATGACAACGAAAATGGTGCCACGGCAACATTTCGATGATCCGACAACTCGTCGAGATGTCGGTGCAAGAGAAAGTGTGGACGTAAGGAACATGCAAAAGAAGGTGGGGTGATCCCGGATACCGGGTGTCCCACATGATGGTGGCATGAGAAACGAGGAACGTGCAAAGACAATTCGATCACGGTGCAAAACTCGAGCATCTCATACAACACACATTCATTCGTTCAGGGGCGGTCCTCTCGGGGTTATACCTTTGAAGCGTGCATTTTCGGAGCGGCTCGAGTTCGGAGCGGTGTAGAGGAAGTAGGCGTTCACGGGTCGTAGGGGAAGTAGTCGTACACCTTCGTATTTGTACATGTCGGCGGTAGTGGAAGTAGTGGTACATGGCGACGGTAGTTGTACACGTTCGGAGAGGAACTTGTCGCATCCAAGTCCTTCGGGATTCCTTGTTGTACTTGCGTTTCGGTGCAGTACTTGGGAATTCCAGGATGTAGAGGTACACTTGTCGTAGACGTCCAGTGCATCCGTAGAGGTACTTGGCGCTCGGTGTGCAGGGGGTCACTGCGCCTTGGCGCAGGCTGCAGCCCACGGCAAAGCAGAGAGGAGGCGCAAAGGGCGTAGTCAACGCGGCTGGGACGAGCAGTGAGGTAGGAGAAGCGGGGCTTGGACGTTGGCTGCAGGGAAGCTCGGGGCAGGGAAAGCAGCCACCATTGGGACGGGGAGGAGCTCGGCTCCCCTCGAGCGTTGCGGGCTGCTGGTGGAGGAGACGCGCGGGCGAGGTGCCCCCTGGTCGCCGTAGAGGAAGCATAGGACAACGCGGGTCCGGTGACGATGGGGAACGGTAGGATGCGGCGAGGCTGCGCTGGCCATGGACGACGGCGAGGGAGGGCCACCGGAGTTGGCCGGCGAGGGGGTTGCACGGGATCAGGAGGAACGGGTCGAGGGGGCTCGCGATGGAGGAGAAGGACGAGGGGATCGGGTCGAAGCAGCAGGAGGGAGGGATGGCGGCGCTGCGAGGAGGAAGATTGGGATCGACGAGAGGAGGGAGGAGCATGGGGATCCTGTCCCTGGTGCGATGCGTGTGCGGATGGCGGCGGCATGGGAACGTGGGGGGAGATCGATGGAGAGGGTCGGGGCCTAGGGTTTAGGAAGGATTTAGGTGGGCTGGTCCTAGGTGGGCCTAGGGAGGCCGGCGGAGGAACCTTGGGCCATGTGGGTGGAGCTGGAGAAAAAGCCTGGTTCTCTCTCTCTCTCTCCCTACTTCTTTATATCTCCAAAATAGAAAATAAATCAAGGAAGAAAAGGAGAAGAAAGGAAGGTAGAAATAGAATTTTGGGCATGGGGATTATTTTCCCGGACTCGCATAAATGCGCTTGTTCCAAGAAAAATAGAAAGTGAGCATGGGCGTGAAGTTGAATTCAAACTCATTTGAATTTAATTGAAATTAGTGAGAGAAAGAAGTGGGTATTCGGTAGGTCAGAAAATGTTGAGAATTTAGGAGGAGCCTCGATGAATGATATAAGAATTGTTGGCAAAGTTTGAGACAAGGAATTGAGGTAGAAAATGCATGGAACTTAAACTATAAGTGTGTTATGGGTGATTCCGAATTTGTGGAATATTTAATATAGCTCACTAACAATATTGGGAATATATGTTCTAAAGAGAAATCACCATGTGAATTCCCTCGATTTAAATGGGTCGAAGATCCATACAATTTATTTAGTAGAGTTATAAAATTAATGATATGATGGCATGATGACATGATGCAATGCAAATGAAGCTAAGAAGAAAGCAACAAACAAATACATCGCACGGTGAAACTCGGAATAGCTTGAAGTCTTCTGGAGCGTCGGTCTCGGGGCGTTACATGAGACTAGTGCATAACAAGGTTTTTCCATTCAATGTCTTCTAAATTTAGCACAGGAGACTTCACCAGAAATTCGTTTATAGACTTGCCATCAAAGTGTGATTTCCTCAGGTAACACCGATACTATCCAGATTGACCCTCACCTAGTTACAACAATGTAATGTAAATCATTGATGTGTTCGATCAGCAGAAAACAGGAAAATAATAACCATGAATAATAGCACTTACACGTAAGTTGGACAGGAAGATGTGAAAATGTTGTTTGTCTTCACTATCATCTTCACATGATGGGAATATATGCGCGTAGTCCCTAACAACATTGAAAGCATTGTATTTTAAACTGGGAATAAATAGAATGGGGTTCCAATCTGCAGGAATTGGCCGTCTTTGCAGTTGGGATAGGTCTTCGGCCGGTGGACTTGTTGTACTTTTTGCGGGAGTGGGATTTTTCTGTGGTACGGCTGGTGCTATGGCAAATGAAATCGATATACTTTTTGCTGGAGTGCAGGTCCTATGTGGTGGGGCTAGTGGTGTGGCCAGTGAAGTATGGGTACAGTCTGCTGGAGTCGGTCCTATGTTTTGTGTCACTGGTTGTACAGCCAATATAAGTGGGGTGCTCTCTGATATCTCCGACATGACCACGTTTTTCAAGGACTTTGCTGGTGCTCCTTCAGGTTCGGCAATCACCCTCTTCCTTTTTGATGTCTCATGCACAAAAACATCATTTGAGTGAAAAAACATGGTATGACGACAGATGGAATATGTATTGATAATGGATGGGCATAGCATCTCGAGTTATATGATGAGTAAATTAAGCAGATTGTGGTGCAACAAAGTAGAAGAAATGCAAGACAACATATGCAAGATACGCGTAATCAATAAAACCTTGCCAAATCAGAACAGACACCTTGATGGGTGAACAGGACAGACCACCTGCCTTTGACTCCTCGAGGTTAGAATAGTCATTAGAATGATATTCTGAACAAGAATCAACAGGTGGGGAGCGTATGAGTTTCATTGCTTCCAAAATGGCACTCAATGCCTTGGTGCCAATTTTGTAAGTCATTGCAGTGTTCCACAATATTCTTCTGATGCGCGGATTCTGATATTCACTGTAATTGCGTATAATATCTGAGAACCATGAAAACATAAATAGTTGTGAGATTATCTTTGTAATGTAGATGATATTCTAATATAGGGGCGCCCCTGTAAACACTTATGTGCTATCACTGGATTCTGATGAGAGAGCTCATGTGTGCTGTAATATCGTGCGTGCATTTATATAATCTGGCACAAGTACACAAACAAAATAGGCTCCAGAAGTAAGGATAGCTGGCAGATGATAGGTTCATAATATACTGTATAGATAGTTTATTGCCAAACCATGATAACAAGAGCACATAGCAACTAGGCAGATCATAGTGTACATAACAGGGGTACACCATAACCACGATATATAAATCGGGAAAGTGGAACTGGCTTGAAAATACGGTGTTGTATTGCCGCTAGTAATTGAAAGCCTATCGATCGCGTACAGGCCAGCACTATCAAACATGGTAAAGAAGAGCAAGCAGATTTTGGATAATAAAATGTTGGTTGCGCTGTGCCCACACATGATGAACCAGAGCGCATTAAGAATGCAACTCCCAGCTGCCTCTCGACCATTTCAGACGGTTGGATGAAGATCCTACGTCTCCTAACCCTTCTTCTTCCTCGTTTGTGATTCTTCCCATACAGAACACCGCACGGGCCGCCGGCCGGACCACCAGCCCCCAGCGCCTGTGTTCCTCCGCCACACCCACCCCCCACCCGCGTCGAGTTTTCTTCGTTCAGCGAGGCCCCACAACCACCCGAGCCCCTTGGATCGCACCGGCGAACTCCGGCGAGCTCTGAAAAAACGACTGACCCAATTTTGAAATTTAGTCTACTGTGATTTAACTAGTGTGGAATATAAAAGGGGAAAACCATAAGCATTGGGAGTATAGTGTTGAGCGTGCCATGGCGGATCTGGAGGTGCAAACCGGACAAAGGCAACTTCGCAACCAAGACAAGAAATTAGAGTAAAGCAGTGGCGATCTATTTTCTTGCTGCGATAAATAAGTTGAGCAGATTCGAAAGAGTACCGCCTCTGGTGCGGCGCTGTGTACGCATCTGGTGAGAATTTGACGGTGCTGCGGTAGCGATGGCTGTCGGCGGCGTGGAAGCAGATCTAGGAGGGTAGACGGTGGCGGCGGGGCGCGGTGGACAAGACGGTCGTAGGAGAGGCACCGGCAAGGTGGACGATGGCGGGGATGAAGCGAGAGGACGGGATGCAAGGATCCTGGTCTGAAGGCGTGGATGAGAGAGGTTGATCTATTGTAATGGACGGCGGCGTCGGGGTATCAGCTCCGGCATGGTGGAGGAGGACGACGGTGGATGGGGTGGCGGACGGCGGCGGACGGAGGAGGGTAGGGTGGAGAGGGTGTTTTGGTACCCACGGAGTATGAATGGGGAAAAGGGAGGTAGAGAGGAAGGGGGGAACCATGTAGTCAGGGCGCGCTGGTCTCAAATGCGCTGAAATTTACAAACTTAGCCCCCGTTTCAAATTTCTACTACGTACATCACAACAACATTAGTCGGTTGGGGATAGGACGGTAATCTCGCATACACCGAATATTTGCCAATGAGAGTTTGTTTTTGGCGCCCACCGTGTATGAATATGAATCGGGGAGGGAGTCGATCTCGACCGAGGGCACTGGGCACACTGTGTTTTGGCGCCCATCGTGTATGAATCCGGGTGAGAGGCGGTTACGTCACGCTTGGGTGAAATTACAAACCTACCCCTATCGAAACCTATAGAAATCCAGCAGATAGGCTTTGCGCGGCAGGGATAGGCAGTAGTGATTTCCATCTCGCAGATTTTGGTTTCGGGCAGTTACTGCGACTTTCCCCGCTTCGTTCAAATTTTTCACAGTGCACGTTTACCGTGCCAACTCAATTCAAATCCCGTTTGTATTCTACTATTTTTTTCGGGCGGGATCCATTTTCAATTGGAATTACATTCTATATACATCATTTTTTTACATATATACTTTCAAAAGCACAACACCATTTATACATAAATATGGTTTACAAATGACATGATCTCAGATTCATAAGGTTGTATCCATCAATTTGGATTTCAAATATTTGAAACCATTTTATGTTGAAATCCAATGTATGCATTCCTCGCTAACTGTCTCCAATTAATGTGTGTTCCATGCAGGTTTTTTTAACTTCTCAAACATGTATAATGTGTTTCACACACGCAACATATAGTGTAATCCCGTTTAGACACTAATTGCATATAAACCATGCATTGTTTGTAATTGAAGAATCTATGGATCACCAATATTGATAAACTATATAACATTACACGTGTGCCCAAATTCAAATGAATATGCATGTTTGATACACCAATTTGCATTATGATATTATCGATGTCGTGATCTCCAGTTTAAATATTTGAATCCCCTTTAATCCAGATATTCATCTCATATAGCTATCACTCATGCTTATATAGGACTATCTCTCTGAACCTATATGCGTTCATCGTCTCTCAGGCATCTCTCGTGCTACCTGTATGTCGACAATGTTCTTTTATCTTCGTAACACACTGACGGTACTCTCTCCATCGAACTTCATAATTCTATCTCTCTCTAAGTATATCTCACTCCCTGCTATGTGTCTCTAGCTATGATTCTCCCGGGGAATCTCTTTCTCTCACACAAACACAAAACTTTCTCGCACACCCCTCATACAGAGATGTATTTCGCTCCTTAGATATGAGAACCTACGACTCTTCCTCTTCAATATCTCTTTCTCACACACAAACACAAACTCTGTCTCCCAGGGTCTCATATTTCTCCATTGTTCTCTTGTATGTCGCTCAAACACACCCTCTCACCCCAGAGATATCTTGCGTTCCCTCATATGTCTCTCTAGCTATCACTCTCATTGTGAAATATCTTTCTCTCTCGCAGACACAAAACTCCATCTCTCTGGATCTCATTTCCCTCTGATATTTGTTTGTATGTGACTCACATGCACCCTCTCTCTATCTCTCTCACACCCACACACATAACCAGCCTTCTGATCCACTCGACTCCTATCTCTAGCGCACACTAGCTAGGATCTTTATCTTTCTATTTATCTATTTCTCCACCAACCTTCTTTCTCGCCCTCACTCTTGATTCCTATCACGCACACTACATATGTTTCTCTCTACATGCATGCAGTCAAGTGCCCTCTAACACACACATATAACTTCACCCTTTGAACCACCCGACGGTCATCTCCGACACCCAAACTAACGGATGTCTCTCTAGATAGCATCTCCATCTCTGTATCTATCTGTAGTTTCTCCGTCAACATTTCTTTCTCGCACGGAGTCTTGCTTCCTATCACCCACACTATATATGTCTATCCATACATATGCATTTATAGGTTGATCTATTTTGCACAATCGTTGCGCCTCACCCCCTCTGCTCGCCATAGATGCATGCTCCAGCCCACGCCACTATCTCTTAAAGAAAAAACACATGCTCAATTGTTGGGCCTTCTTCCCTGCATTCTCACATGCATGCATATTGTCATACCGATCCGTCTCTCCCATGTCTCTCCCATGTCGTTGATCTTAGGACTTATGTATTCTTTCTTTTATCTCGATCATGCGCGCGCACGCACACACATCCCACGTATGCATGTATACCTCTCACACATGCACATTCAAGGTCTCTATGTGTCCATACGTAGTTAATTACCCTCAATCCTAACGCCACATCGAATCGTTCTCCTCTTTTGTGCACATAACTTCCGCCTGGATGGGCAAAACACACACTCACACTTAA